>NW_020529004.1:115000-209098 GCF_003368295.1 Carassius auratus
CGCGAAATGGGCCAAAACTGTAGTAGAGAGGTGACAGAAGCTTCTAAACACTTACAGACAGCGTTTATTGGTGATTTTAAAGATTAAAAGATTTCTGCACAAAGGGGTTGAATAATTTTGAACATTAATGTTTAGAGCCAATTCAAATTTTATCATGATTCATCAATGTTCCATTCTCAGAATCACTCAAAAGTGTATTAACAAACTTTCTCTAATACTTTACTGATGCCTTTGTTAAACTGATTTCATAAAATGTTATTCTCCACAGCAAATTGTCTTGCAGGTCAAGGGGGTTGAATAATTTTGATTGCAACTGTAGCTGATACATCAGATCCAGTAGTCATAATCTCTGTTGACCTATTCATGTGTGTCCTTATAGGTTAAACATTCATTCATCTGATTGATAGCTGAGGAGGGAATATATGTCACGCTGTCTTGTCTCTGTTTCCTTGGGTGTCCACTAGTGGGCTCAGTTCCCCTTAGGCACTTCACAGTAGGCACTACAAATTCCCACTAGCCTTCTCCCTACCTTTCGTGATCCCAGTCTTCTCGTCCTCCGAGACTCCTCGTCTTCCTGTTCCCTTTCCTTTCCCTTCCCTGTTTGTTTTATTTTTGATTGTTTTCTGGTTTTGATCCAGCTTGTTGGATTATTCTTTGGATTACCCCTCAATGCTTTGCATATGGCTGGATATGGAATAAATTTTGAAATTAAATGCTACTTTATGTTTTTGAGTGAAGGGAGGCATCTATTAATGTTTAATGTTCAGTTACATTTGACATTTGTAAGAGTTTCTGTAACATTGAAGTTTCCATTGCACAGTGCAATCGTTACCACTGTGCAGAAGAGTAGAGCTTGTAGTTATGGATACTACTCTTCTAAGGCATTAAATCTTAATGAGCAGTAGCCTTGCTAGTGCTAGTGCAGTACTTTCCAGTATTTTCCTATTTGAGCTGATTGGCTGTATACAGTCTTGTAAATGTATAAAATAACAAAATACAAACAGATCTCATTTAAAATCACAGACTTTTGAGAATAAACTTAAAATAAATGAGCACATTTATTGTGCCATAGACTAAATAATTTAGGAATTTTTACTTAATTTATTTGGGTAAATTTCACTATAAAAACAACAACCTTAAAGTCTACTCAAATATAATATGTGTAATATTGTTACCATAATTTTTTTTAAGCAGATAGCATGTAATATTTTTTACAGTGTACCAAAGTCCAGTGTTTCCCACAGACTTGCACTCTAATTGTGGTTGCATATATATATATATATATATATATATATATATATATATATAACACGAAAACTTGATGCTACAGCAGCACTTCTTCTTCACCGTCGTCTTCGCTGATGCACTCAACCAAGCGTTCTAACCACGGCTTGCCCCTCCCCACCCCAAACCATTATAATTTCCATAGGCGGGAATTATTTTAATGATATTCCAAAGAGCAGTTAGTTGTAGTTTTTGTAAAGGGAATATTTTTTTTTTTTTTTTTTTTTTTTTTTTTTTTTAACGAAATATCTCCCTTTGGAGTGGACTTTGTAGAGCTTTGTATATATATATATATATATATATATATATATATATATATATATATATATATATATATATATATATATATATATATATATATATAGGTATTTTTAACCAGGTCCTCGCTCATATTATATAAACAGCCTGTTTAATTCCAAGTCATAGAGGCAGGAAAATAGTAATAAAAACAATATAATGAATGTTTTACCTCATAATTACACAAATGACTTTTAAGTAGACAGTAAAGAAATCAAAAACGGGGGGGGGGGGGGTATATTATTTAAAATACATGAAAAAGTAGATGATATATATCTCAAAGTTACACAAAAGACATATCAATGACAAAAGCAGATGCACCTGCTCGGATTCTTAGTTGTAGGTGGAGTCAAAGAAGGAAGAGAGAGGAAGAGCCTCTAAAAAACACATGCATGTCAGTTACACTGTTCTAAAAGGAAAAATAAAGCCCCTCCTTCTCCTTGTGAAAACAGTTTGTGGTAGGCAAAACATTTAGCTGTGTGCACGGTCTGTGAAGATTGCGGTGTACACATAGGACGTGCAAATATGGGTGTTTTCCCTCTGTGTGAGGCCCATCCCTGATGTATCAAGGAGGGAGGATCATACACAAACACATACAGCTGTTTATGTATGTAAAAGAGGTAAAACACACTTAGCCACAAGCACGAACATACTGCACAAGCAACATATTACAGAACACAGTCTTATGTTTGTAACTGCTACTACATTGTCTCAGATTAGATTATCAATTTTTTTCACTTGACCCCAATTTTTTTCTGAGGCACACTTATGAAAGCAGACTGGTCTCAATAATAATGTACACAAAAGATTACATGCAAACATCACATGCACCTACAAGAAACCTAAATCCTAACCCCCCACCCCCCCCCCCCCACCCCCAAAACAAAATACACATACAAAGTGCATTAATTATATAGATTATATCGATAATAATGTCTTCATCATCAACAAAGAAATCAACTTGCTTTGAGTGAAAGTATGACTTTCAGTTGACCTTTCAGCATGAGGCCCGACCAGAGCAGTGGAAAGGATGTGGCTTTGACAGTGGAGCAGGTGTATGGGTCACATTTACTGACAGATCCTGCCTCACAGTTTTGTTCTCTTGAGATAAATAAAACATTCTGCCTCTACTTATTCATCATAAGGCCTTCCAAAATGATGCTAATTTAAATGGGGAGGTGTTGCTACAAATTAATAAAATTATTTTTAGTATTTCTCAGAGGGCGGTCTTCAGGTATAACTCATTTGAAGTAATGGTGCTTCATATAGCATTATCCAAAAAAAAAAAAAAAAAAAAAAAAAAACAATTGTTAATGATAAATCCCCTGAAATGCTTGTACTGGATATTGTATACAGGCCACTATACAGAATATATTAAAGAATGTTCTGGTTTTATTTCCAAGTAAGTCACTTTTGGGGTATTGATTAATAACATACATCACCAGATATGTAATTTTCACTGTAAGGTCCAGTAATGACACCTTGATTAAACATGACAAGGTAAATAAAAAATAATAAATAAATAACATATGCATAAATAAATTGTTCAGATTAACATCTGTAACATGCACTTAAAAAAAAAGTTGTTTACTTTTTTTAACCAAATTTAAAGCATTTTTTATTTATCTTGGTGTAAACATGAACTTTAGTTAAGAGGCCAAGCGGCTCACATTTTAACCACATAAAATGTGAAGGGCCACAAATTACTCTTTGCATCATAAGACTTTATTTAAGTCTCTTAATTAGAAATGCAGTTTATTACTTATCTAAGTCTTGCTTGTCCTTGTCCTATTTAAAACAATACTGAACATGAAAATTAAAAAGGTAGGGAACAAAAAAGTTTGTTAACCATTTGTTTTGCTATATTAATGCAAATTAATGCAAATAAAAATTTAAAAAAAATCAGAAGTTATATTTTTCTGTTTATGGTCAAAATATGACTTGCACATTACTGAAAGCTAAACACATGCAATATCTGTTTCATACCTACTGGATGCCAGAGGGCATCCTCAAGTGGAAACTCCACATGCATCACAGAAGTAATAGAACTCATTATTGAGTTCTGCACTGACGAATCCTCTCATTACAACCAAAAAAAATTAACAGGAGCATCAATTGCATTTAAATTATACAAACATAAAGCCACACTGCCTTATTTTTACACTACTTTTGAGTTCAAATCATAATAAAAATACATTAATCTTCAGCACAACCTGGGTCACAAAATTAATGCAGATGGGCCAGATGCGGCCCACCGACTGCCTATTGAGTACCCCTTCTTGAAACCTTTAATTTTTAACCATTTAACCTCTTCCTTCTCCTCACCTGTTCTCCAGCTCTGAAATGTCTGTACGCAATCTTAGGTAGAATTTCTCTGCCTGGGAATAGAGTCGTCGCAGCAGCAGCATATTAGTGTGAGCTGTGTTTATGAGTTCCATCTCCATTTCTCCGCGCACCAGAACCTGCAGACCATCCAGCATGTCAGATACTTCGTCCACTGAATAAGTTCCCTCCATGAGCCTTTAATATGGATGTAAAAAGAGAGAAAGAAAAAAAAAACAGGGAAGAACATCTGAAGACAGAAGCAAAAGCTAAAAGGAAGATACTGTTAATACATAAGTGACTGTGGACCTTCACCTACTGTCCTTCAGGTCTTGGAAGCAGGAGTCAATCGTCTTTAGTCTCAGTGCCCGTTTAGAGTGGGCAAAGCGCATGTAACTTATTACCTCTTTCTGATGATGCTTATTAAACTCCTAATCAGCCTGTAGGTAAAGGCACAGAATATTACATTTAATGGCAATCTGGCCTTAAAAGACAAAGTTGGTGGCACAAAAATATACTACAGGGAAACAGCGCCTTCTTTTGGTTACATCATGGCACTTAAACACTAATCTACTAAACTGAAAACTGTAAGAATGTCATTGTAAAGTTCACACTACTACTTTAAAGCTGACTTTCATATCTGGTTTAAAATTATTAAAGTTATATACAAATAAGTAATCTCATATCAAACACTCAAATTCCAAGTTTGTGTGATAGGAATTGTTAATTTTCCAATTCATGCAGTCATTTTAAGTATGCAAAATAGTTGTATTACTGTTTATATGGCATTTCTTATTAATTCAGTGTTTAATTAAAATTAGAAACACTTTTAAGAAATAGTTTAATCATATTAATACTGTTATTATAGGGGAGTGATTACTGAACGATCTGGAAAAATTACTGTGATTTCTGAACAGTTTTTGTTTTGGTATATTGCTTGTAGCTGTAAATAATAATAATAATAATAATAATAATAATAAAATATTACGCTACAATGGAGTTACAGATATGCTTGAATTTCATTACATTATTTTTAGAGTTAGATTTTTTTTTTTTTTTCGTATTTAAAGGTATTAATGGCCTGAAAATGTAACAACCTAACGTGATCTTATAGATCTATCTAGTCTTCCAGATCTCCTCTTTAAATTTTTTATTTAAGAGATCAGATCAGTTTATTGCTCAGAGATAATACATAGTTTAATGAACTACTAAAATATAGCCACAAGCATTATTTATTTATTTATTTATTCTCCAATTTTCAGCTAATGTTAGCTGGCTAAGCTACTTATCATTACAGCAGGGTGATGCAGAAAAGAGTTTCAACGTGACCACAAGAAAAATAAACGTCACCAGAATTAAATAAAAACCTTAATATAAGGTTTGAATATCAAACTGCACTGTCATGAAAACAGACTGGGAATGATATGAACGACTGGAAGGTTTGCAATGAACGTTTAAGAGAAGAGCTTCGTTGTGCTTCTGAGTTGCACTTTCAAACAGAACAGCGTCACTCCATTACTGGTTGTGGCCATATACTGTAGGTTGTGACATGTCTATGACGATTACACGTGCAAAACAACAACAACAAAAGTTCCCAGAACTCAACGTGGCGTTTACATCACATTCTCATCACAAATGTAAAAAAAACCTATACATTACGCTACACAACAGCCATATGGGAAATGTAGTCACATACATCGCCCTGTCACAACCTACATGGTTTCCATCAGTTTTGTATTGGTTCTGATGGTTCCATTGCAAGTTTGCACTGGTCTTTATTTGCACATATTTAATAGTTTTCGTTGCAGTTTTGTATTGGTTCTGATTTGAATGTTTATCTGATAGCTGGTAATTAGGCCATTAAAAAAAAAAAAAGTGAAGTGACATTCAGCCAAGTATGGTGACCCATACTCAGAATTTGTGCTCTGCATTTAACCCATCCGAAATGCACACACACAGAGCAGTGAACACACACACACACTGTGAGCACACACCCGGAGCAGTGGGCAGCCATTTATGCTGCGGCGCCCGGGGAGCAGTTGGGGGTTCGATGCCTTGCTCAAGGGCACCTAAGTCGTGGTATTGAAGGTGGAGAGAGAGCTGTTCATGCACTCCCCCCACCCACAATTCCATCCAGCCCGAGACTAGAACTCGCAACCCTTCGATTGGGAGTCCAACCCTCTAACCATTAGGCCACGACTTCCCCAAATTAATATTATAATATTATAATATTATTAATTAATATAAGTAAATAATTTAAATTATTAATACAAACTGTACACAGGTTTTGTCAAGAATATAATTTTTTTATTTATTTAAACTTCATACCAACCTTTCAATAGCAAACAGTTCAGGTTGTTTTGCAAAGAATTAAGAATATGCACCTAAAATCAAAATTATTCACAGAATACTCAACATAGCTGGAATTAACACAAAACCTTGACATTACATTTTATTTTAATTATTGTTATTCATTAATGCATTATATAAATGCAGGAACTATGAACTGTTTTTGTGGCTTCATTGTAGCTGTCTCAGACCTGCAAAAAAAAAAAAGGACAATTCATTAGGACAATGTACCACTTAAACCACATTACCAGTATGTGAGATTATCCATACATATATTTATCAAAAAAGTTATTGATTTTTCTTTCATGCCTAAAATCATTAGGATTTAAAAAAAGATAACGTTCCATGTATACATTTTGTAAATTCCCTACCATAAATGTATCAACTTAAATTTTTATTAATAAAATGCTTTGCTTTGGATTTGAAATATTTTTCACAATATTTAGATTTTTTAGCACCATCAGATTCCAGATTTTCAAATAGTTGTATCTCAGAAATTGTCCTCCTAACAAACCATCCATCAATGGAAAACTTATTTATTATTATTATTGATATAAAAATCTAAAAAATAAAATAAAAACAATTACCCTTGTAACTGGTTTTGTGGTGCAGTTTCACAAATAGGCTTGAATAATTACATTGTCTACTTTTTATGGTATAGTCTCTATTCACTTCGAGTCATATTAGATAAGAGGTATATGATATGTATATGTAAACACTTACCACTGACAGTTTTATCTGGTTTATGTCACTGATCTCCTCAGCCAGGTATTTCCGTACAGGCTATATTTTCTATAAGGTGTGGCCTCTTTTCTTCAGCTTCTGAGACAGACACTCTTGTTTTGAACACACACACACACGCACACACATAAACAAAAATTGAAATTCAAGAACTGATGGACTAATCTCAGACTTTAAATCTGACCACTCTCAAGTGGAAATTAAGTAGCATATGTAACCTGTGCTGGCAAAGTTAGTCACATTGAGCAAAAATCAGTTGAGTTTTTTTTTTTTTCTCATTAAAAAGTCCTTCAAAATGATGTATAACTTGTTGAAATCGGACAAAAAAAAAATTACTGAGCTACGCCCGTTTGAAGTTGAAAGAGTTGGCAAAGTTTCTATTTTCAAAAGGTTACAAACCAAAATCACTGAGCAACATTGCATCTTTTCCTGCAGTTCTTTTCTTAATAATAATTCACTTTCCCTATCTGTCGGTCACTACGAGTTATGTCGACCGACAAATGGGGTCTCACTTGGGAGGCCAATCATCTCTGATTTTAAGAGAAAACGCCAATGAAATTGGCAAGTGGATTAACACACCTGAGCCACTCCCCGTGCCAACGGGTATAAATAGGGCGACAGGTGCATCCACTCATTAGATTTTTGCTTCGGAGCCGAGTAGTGGATGAAGAAATCGCTACAAAGCCATCATCTTTGTTTTGTTTTAAAACTGTTCCTGGTCGGTGTGACGGCGCATTACAGCGGTGTCCCTGCGAGTCGGCGATTCCCCTGGGCGCTTCGGCTAAAAGAGACAGTTCTAAAAGAGCAAATCACGGACGATTCGCGTTTTTTTCAATATGCCGTTTCGTCCGTGTCCTTCTGGATGCGGTCGTTTCCTGTCTTCAGTTGACGGTCACGAGCGTTGTCTGCAGTGTCTGGGCGTCCAACACGCTGAGGCTGCGCTCGTGGATGATTCATGCGTCTACTGTGGGCGTATGAACATGCCAGCGCTGCGATCGCGTCTCTCACTCCTCAAGGGGAGTGCAGCAGACCCCTCTGTCGCCACCCGTCCTGGTCTCTCTGGCTCGAGCAGAGGGCCGCCGGCTGGCGCTCTGGGAGATCTGAGGATCACAGTGAGAGCTTCTCCGCCGGGCCACGCCCCACGGACCTCTCACTCCTCACGCAGCGACTGTCCCGTGCAGCTGCCGATTGATTCTGCTGGGCCGTCTCACAGCGGTCCCAGCGTGTCTTTCGGTGCGCCGCCCGAAGACCAGATGTCGATTGCTGCATCGGGGGATGGGTTATCGACCTCTGAGGATGAAGGTTCGGCGGGGCTGCCCCCCTCGGGTGTTGTCGCTGCTGCCGAATCGGACTTGGAGTTGTCGGCCATGCTTGCCTGGGCAGCCGTGAGTATCGGACTGGAGGTGACTACACCGCCCAGTCCCGAGCCCTCACGGCTGGATGATTGGTTTCTCGGACGTGGCTCACAACCTCGTTCTGCTCCGGTGCCTTTCTTCCCGGAGGTGCATGAAGAGGTGACGAAGTCGTGGACGGCCCCTTTCACGGCCAGAAGCCGCTCTTCTCCCTCTTCCATCCTCACCACCCTCGATGGCGGGGCAGCCAGGGGGTACGTGGAGGTTCCCCAGGTGGAGAGGGCGGTTGCGGCGACGTGTCTCTCCGGCTGCCACCGTTCCGTCGCGGGTAGCGCCTCAGCCTGCTCGTCGCCGTGGGCGCCCCCCTGCGTCCTCTACGCCAGCTCCGCCCCGTGCTGAGAGTTCTTCGAGGCCGGCGCGTCGAGCCCCGCGCAGGAGAGCGGCGCCCCCCGTGTCACTCCCGGCTGCGAAGTCCTCAAAGAAGTCGACCAAGCGGCCCTGACACGGGCAACTCGGAGATGCGGAGAACTGCTCTTCAGGAGATGGCGAAGACAGCGCCGCTCCTTCCCCCAGAGGAGGGCCGGGTGGAGAATCTTCAGTTTCTGTTTTGTTCTGTTCCACCACTGGTCGAACGGCCAGTGGTACCCACATTTTCAATAAAAGAGCAAATTCTCCTTCCTCCGAGTTGCAAGGCTCGTGGGTTGACAATGAGCGACGGACAGCTTCCTCACTCTCACCCACGACGCCCCCTTTCACCAGCGGCCAAGAGGTCGCGGTTCGGAGACGCAACGCCTCTCCACGCGTCTCTGGCCAGTTCCTCCGGGAACACGGGGAGTGTGGTTGCGATGACCCAGGACGCAGTGCCTTCTGGGCCTTCCGGCACGACTCCCCATCGCTGCACCACTGCGGGTACGTCGACTGTCCCTTTGGTGCCACTTGTACGGTATCTGGGAGCGTGGCTTGCGCTGCCCAACCCGTCACGCTGGCTCATCCAGACGGTTCGACTCGGCTATGCGATTCAGTTCGCCCGGCGACCCCCCAAGTTCAATGGCGTGCTCGAGACTTCGGTGGCAGTCCAGGACGCCCCTGTCTTGCGAGAGGAGATTGCTGTCCTCCTGGCGAAGGATGCAATCGAGCCGGTCCCTCCAGCCGAGATGAGGACGGGGTTTTACAGCCCTTACTTCATCGTGCCCAAGAAAAGCGGTGGCCTTCGACCTATCCTGGATCTGCGAGTCTTGAATCGGGCCCTACACAAGCTCCCGTTCAGGATGTTGACGCAGAAACGCATTATCAAATGCGTCCAGCCCCAGGACTGGGTTGCAGCGATCGACCTGAAAGACGCGTACTTTCATGTCTCTATCCTCCCTCGTCACAGACCGTTCCTGCGCTTTGCTTTCGAGGGTCAGGCATGGCAGTACAAGGTCCTCCCCTTCGGGCTCTCCCTGTCCCCCCGTGTCTTCACGAAGGTCGCGGAGGGCGCCCTTGCCCCACTTTGGGAAGTGGGCATCAGGATCCTCAACTATCTCGATGACTGGCTCATTATGGCCCGGTCACGAGAAGAGTTGTGCGATCACAGGGACTTCGTGCTTCGGCACCTCAGTCAGTTGGGGCTTCAGGTCAACCGGGAGAAGAGCAAGCTCTCCCCTGTGCAGAGAATCTCTTATCTCGGTATGGAGTTAGACTCGGTGAGTATGACGGCACGTCTCACCAGCGAGCGTGCCCACTCAGTGCTGAACTGCCTGAGTTCCTTCAGAGGCAGGACAGTGGTACCGCTGAAACACTTTCAGAGGCTCCTGGGGCATATGGCATCCGCAGCCGCAGTCACGCCGCTCGGGTTGCTTCATATGAGCCTATTCAGTCCTTGGTCGGACCTTTCTTTTCTACGGGCCGGCGTGCCCTTAGAACAAGTGTCCCGGCACGTTGTTGTCACAACAGATGCCTCCAACTCGGGCTGGGGCGCGACATGCAACGGGCAGGCAGCTTCAGGGTCCTGGACAGGACCTCGACTGCTTTGGCACATCAACTGCCTGGAGTTGCTGGCAGTGCATCTAGCTTTGCGACACTGTGCAAGGTCAGGGAGGACGAGGAACAGGTCCGGTTGGTTGCGCCTTACTGGCCCACCCGGACCTGGTTTTCGGAACTCATGCGCCTCGTGACAGCCCCTCCCTGGCGCATCCCTCTGAGGAGAGACCTTCTCTCTCAGGGGCTTGGCACCATTTTGCACCCGCGTCCAGATCTCTGGAACCTCCATGTGTGGCTTCTAGACGGGACGCGGCAGACCTAAGTGATCTGCCCCCAGCGGTGGTAGACACTATCACTCAGGCTAGAGCCCCTTCTACGAGGCAGGCCTATGCTCTGAAGTGGAGTCTGTTCACGAATTGGTGTTCTTCTCACCGAGAAGACCCCCGGAGATGTCCGGTCAGAGTCGTGCTTTCTTTCCTGCAAGGTAGGCTGGAGCGTGGGCTGTCACCCTCCACCCTGAAGGTGTATGTGGCTGCCATTGCAGCACATCACGATGCAGTGGACGGCCGGTCCCTGGGGAGGCATGACCTGATCGTTAGGTTCCTGAGGGGTGCCAGAAGGTTACATCCTCCTAGGACACCCTTGATTCCCTCCTGGGACCTCTCTATTGTCCTGGCGGGACTTCACAGGGGTCCCTTTGAGTCGCTGGATTCGGTTGAGCTGAAGTTCCTGTCTCTCAAGACAGCGATCCTGATCGCGCTCACTTCCATCAAGAGGGTCGGGGACCTCCAAGCATTTTCGGTAAGTGAAGAGTGCCTTGTGTTCGGGCCGGCCTACTCTCACGTTGTCCTGAGACCCCGGCCTGGATACATGCCCAAGGTTCCCACCACTCCCTTCCAAGACCAGGTGGTGAACCTGCAAGCGCTGCCCCTGGAGGAGGCAGATCCAGCCTTGTCGTTGCTGTGTCCCGTAAGAGCGCTTCGCATATACGTGGACCGCACCCAGAGCTTCAGAAGCTCTGAGCAGCTCCTGATCTGCTTTGGAGGTCAGCAGAAGGGGAAGGCTGTCTCTAAGCAGAGGTTGGCCCACTGGATAGTGGACGCCATCGCCTTGGCTTACCATTCCCAAGGCGAGCCGTGCCCCCTGGGGGTGAGGGCCCACTCCACACGGAGTGTGGCCTCCTCCTATGCGTTGGCGCACGGCGCCTCTCTGGCAGACATTTGTCGAGCTGCGGGCTGGGCGACACCTAACACCTTTGCGAGGTTTTACAACCTCCGTGTAGAGCCAGTTTCCTCCCGTGTGTTGGGTAACAGGTAATTGGCGGGAAGGGCTGGCTGGGTGTCTTGCTTGCTGCGCCATTCCCCCTAACACGGGGATGTGAGCGCCTTCTTCTCCCAGTAGAGGTCCCCGGTTGGCGTACCCTGGTCGAGCATCCTCCAGCTCCCTCGGCGTCAGACTTGGCGGAGCAGTCTGTCGCCAGGCCCAGTACTGGCGTCAGCATGCCCGGAGCCGGTCAGCCCCTGTACTGGGCTAGGTGTCCATATGGCTGGGTTCCCTACGGGTAATCCCATATGTGTATTTTTCCATGGTAAGGTTTCCCTCTTGGCAAACCCGTGTCTTCCCTTGACAGATCGCTCTGTCAGTCTCTTCTGGCAGCCGTTCCATCCCTACTCCAAGGTAGGACCTGCCTCAGAGACCCTTTCCATATGTAGTACTGCCCCCTGGGCCAGTCCATATCGGTATTTCCACATGTCACCTCCCTACGGGTAGGATGTGGTCTCCGTAGCGACCTTTCCTAAAGGCTCGCTTCCCCATTGTCTTGCCAGCTGAAAGAACAAATAGTGAAGATTTGAAGCAATCTTTCACTGAAGGTTGGAATCCCTTCCATTTACTTTATGTGGGCGGAACAGCAGCATGGCCTTCTCCAGCAGCGATGTACTCACCCTTTGGCCCCTTCGGTACCAAGGTCAGTGAATTTGCGCTGGGGCTTTGGGAAGGTTACGACCTTAAGCGTAGCTTTTGTGGCACGCCAAGGCTTGTCAACAATTGCAGCGCCTCAGGGTTGTGACGAGGTTCAGGTTATGGCGTTTTCCATAGGCCCACATTTGTCGGTCGACATAACTCGTAGTGACCGACAGATAGGGAACGTCTCGGTTACGTACGTAACCCTCATTCCCTGATGGAGGGAACGGAGACGTTATGTCCCCATGCCACAACCTTGAACCATTCGCTGTTGCCGGGACACGTTCTCGGCTCCTCAGTGAAAAACCTAATGAGTGGATGCACCTGTCGCCCTATTTATACCCGTTGGCACGGGGAGTGGCTCAGGTGTGTTAATCCACTTGCCAATTTCATTGGCGTTTTCTCTTATAATCAGAGATGATTGGCCTCCCAAGTGAGACCCCATTTGTCGGTCGACATAACGTCTCCGTTCCCTCCATCAGGGAACGAGGGTTACTTACGTAACCGAGACGTTTTTATTTTACATCCGAACAAAAGCATTCAAGTAAGAAAAACAAATAATCAAATGTAAAATCCCTTTATTCATTACAAATAAATTAATTATTAAAACTATAAAAGCAGTTCAATTAGTCATTCTGTGTATACAGGTGCTGGTCATATAATTAGAATATCATCATTTCAATTCAAAAAGTGAAACTTGTATATTATATTCATTCATTACACACAGACTGATTTATTTATTTATATCTGACAACTGAGGAAAATCCCAAATTCAGTATCTCAGAAAATTAGAGTATAACTTAAGACCAATAAAAGTAAGGATTTTTAGAAATCTTGGACAACTGAAAAGTATGAACATGAAAAGTATGAGCATGTACAACACTCAATACTTAGTTGTGGCTCCTTTTGTCTGAATTACTGCAGCAATGCTGCGTGGCATGGAGTCGATCAGTCTGTGGCACTGCTCAGGTGTTACGAGAGCCCAAGTTGCTCTGATAGTGGCCTACAGCTCTTCTGCATTCTTGGGTCTGATATATCACTAATCAGCAGCAGTACAGTCCTTTTTGAAGCGAGACACTTCTGGTTCTGTCTGTTGTTCAAGAGTGGTTTGACACAAGGAATGCGAAGCTGAAACCCATGTCTTGCATTCGCCTGTGTGTAGTGGTTCTTGAAGCACTGACTCCAGCTACAGTCCACTCTTTGTGAATCTCCCCCACATTTTTGAATGGGTTTTGTTTCACAATCCTCTCCAGGGTGCGGTTATCCCTTTTGCTTGTACACTTTTTTTCTACCACATCTTTTCCTTCCCTATGTCTCTCTATTAATGTGCTTGGACACAGAGCTCTGTGAACAGCCAGCCTCTTTTGAAATGACCTTGTGTGTCTTGTCCTCCTTGTGCAAGGTGTCAATCTTTTGGACAACTGTCAAGTCAGCAGTCTTCCCCATGATTGTGTAGCTTAGTGAACTAGACTGAGAGACCATTTAAATTCTCTGCAGGTGTTTTGAGTTAATTAGCTGATTAGAGTGTGGCACCAGGTGTCTTCAATAATGAACCTTTTCACAACATTCACATTTTTTGGGATACTTGAATTTTGAATTTTCCTTAGTTGTCAGTTATAAACATCAAAATTAAAAGAAATAAAGATTTGACATATATCAGTCTGTGTGTAATGAATGAATATAATATACAAGTTTCACTTTTTGAATGGAATTAGTGAAATCAACTTTTTGATGATATTCTAATTATATGACCAGCACTTGTATTTATCAGGATATATATAACTGTAATTTGAATGTCGGATTGAAATGAACACTGTTATTAGAGTAGTTAATTGTTAGCATAAGTGCGGCTAATAATAACAATTAAAAAAAATAATAATTAGCATGTTTTTGTGTTTTGCTTTGGTACTGAAATTGGTACTGTGACAACACTAATAGTTAGACCTTGATTAATGTGTTCAGGTGCACTGCAGGTTGGAGCAAAACTCTGCATGTAAGTGGACCTTAAGAGACAATGTTGAGATCTCCTGCAATATGTTCTGAACATGCACTATAAAGAGACAGAATGACTTACAACACTGGTGTCCAGTCCTGGGCTGGAGGACCACCGTTCTGCAGAGTTTCTGCTGATCCTTGATCAGCTGCTCAGGTCCACTGGGGTTGGATCTAAACTCTAAAACAAGAGAAGACAACCAATATTATGAAGTAAAAAAAAAAAAAGGATTCAGAAATATGCACAACGTTTGAAAATGCACACAGATGAGAAGAAAGGTATGTGTTTAATGAGAACTTTCAACCCACTGAAAAATAAGAAGCAATATTAAGTCACAGATGCATTTTTATTAATTCTTATTAATATTGTTTAAATATGTTACAGTAACCTTGTGGTTTATCAATGATTTTCAGTCTCTGAAATAGAAAAGATCTATCAGTGCTGAATGGCATCACACATACATCATATGTAATGATATTTAACAAGAGTTCTAAGACTGTGTCGTCACTGGACAGCACAACAAAATACAACAGAGCCTTTTATAATCAGTGATGCTCTCTACACTGGATGCGGCACGACACAACAAATCACAGACGGTGATCTGATGCCTTTTCCTATATATGATGTACTGACACAAAGTTTAAATGATTTTTAACAGTCACTTTGGTGTGAGAGTGTGTAGCTTGGAGATAGAGATTTTTTTATGTTTCTGAAATAAGTCTCATGTACACTAAGAAAACTGCATTTATTTGATCATAAATAAAAACGGTAATGTTGTGAAATATTAGTACAATTTCAAATAACTGCTTTATATGTGAATATTTTGTACAATTTTATTCTTGTTTTCACAAAGCATGATTTCTGAAGGATTGTGTGACACTGGAGACTGGAGTAATGATGCTGAAAATTCAGCTTTGATCACTTATTAAAACAAACTTAAATAGAAAATAGTTATAAAACAATGGTAATTTCACAATATTAATGTTTTACTGTATTTTAATCAAATAAATGCAGCAGTGGTGAGCATAAAAATGTCTTTGAAATACATGACAAATCTGACCCTTACATTTTTGAATGGTAGTGTATGTTTGAGGAATTGCTTACTATTCATGGTTCATAATGTCATAATGTTCTTCGACAGGAAATATGACTCTAGAGCACAGCCATCAGCATGGAAGAACCAAGGAACATAAGCATACTGTCACTGAGACAACAATATTTATTATACAATGCCAGGTATAAGGCATAAACTATAGCAGATGTGAAATGCAGAAAAGAAAAATAATAATTCACAGAATATATAATTAACATAATAATTTACAATATATATTTATATTTTAGTTTTACTTATTTAGTAATGCTCCTACAGCGTGGACATCAAAATGTGTGTTTTCATCCTGTCAGCAGCTCCCTTCAGAAATGTTAAAATCAGGAACTTCTCCTGTGTCATAGAGGTTTTTTTCTGGCACTTCTGAAATCACAGAACAAGTTTGTATTTATGTGTTTAAGTTACCATGAAAGTTCAAAACCTGAAGGTTTCAGTCCATTTTCACGCTCTATGTAAGTGATGTAACGTTAACGTTATCCGGTTACGTTAGTGCATATTTTAGGATTAAACAGTGCATACTTTTAGGGTTAAATGAATTCGGTTACTTCCATTCATCCATTGATCTATATGGAGAGAGAGAGAGAGAGAGAGAGAGAGAGAGAGAGAAAGAGAGAGAGCTCATCTACACACAAGATGACATTAAAAGCCCAAACTTAATAAATAAGAGCTCATGTCTATCATTACCTCTTGTAGTTAGCCTTAGGTTAGAGATGCTAACGGACTTTTTCTGACGACACTAAACCATTTTTATAAAGTAAATATTAAACGAAAGCGTATAATTTACATGAAAAAAAGTGTCAGGAACACTTGAATGTACTATTTGTGTAATTTAATAGACTAAACTTACCTAAAAAAAAAGTCAAACCACACTGAGTGTCAGCGTTCAGCTGCTTGACTGTTGGGCTGCCACCTCGTTTCCATGGTGACGTCCTCCGCTCCAGTTCTGCGTGCGCGCACATTACAGCACGTGGAAGTCACGCAGAATTTCACTGTTATTTATCTGTTTTTGGGCTAAATTTGGACTAAATCCGACAGATAAAACAAATACCAACTTTCAAGTCAATTTTGAAGGCCATGACGAGTCAAGTTGATTTAAACAAAAAAATAAAATAAAAATAAATTAAATTAAATGGATAAAAAATAACCTTTCCAAATTACGTATGGTGGCAATCCAAGACAATACATGCAACCAATAGAAGAAAGCAATTTACCAATAAAGACCCACAGGGACCATTACTGTGACCATTAAAACCAACATAATTCCCATTATAACCATTAAAACCATTACACATTTTGTAATGGCTTCTATTGTTTGTGTTCATTTTTTTTTTCAGCAGTAGCCTACCCACTAAGACCATTACAGTTTTCCAAAGAAACCACTAAATTTATTGGAGTCATAATGGTTTCTACTGGTGTCCAGTAGATACCACCAGAAGTTTCTAAAGGTGTTCTATTGGTCCTTAATGGTATCCAATAGACAATACATGCCACCAATAGAAGAAAGCAAATTACCAATAGATACCCACAGAGACCATTACAGTGACCATTAAAACCATTAGAATTCCAATAAGAACCATTAAAACCATTACAAATTCTGTAATGGTTTCTATTGTTTTTTCAGCAGGGACAGTAAAAGAAATGGACAAAATCGATCCCATTGGATTCAATGGAGACAAGTGAAGTCAATTAGAAGCACGCACTTCCTGGGGGTCGAGCGTACTGCACAGACTCAAACTGAGCTTGATGTCGTAGATGTCACTATGGGCTTCTCCATTGACTTCATGCCTCCATGTCCCCCCGATAGCCTCATAGACAGTAAAAGATTGCCTGCGAGCCTCTCCTCCTGTCCATATGGTAATTTATCTACTGTGCGACAGAGAGTTGCAGGTTATGACGCAATCGTTAGCCTATTTTTATAAAAACTGCTTCTACAGGGCCACAACGTAAGATACAAGGTAATGGGGCTTTTTATATATTTTTGTGTTCCTTTAGAAATAATGAATCGACAAACGGAGTATTTAAATGCCTCAGATGTAAAGTTACTCGCTGTCTAAGTGACGCCAAAATGAATGGGAGTCAACTGAATGCTAACAGCAGGTGGGGGTCTGCTAGCCAGTGGCGGCGCCCAGGGATGCTTCAATAAAATATGAAACCCTGCCCCCTGGTAATCATGCACTTATAGTACTGAAGCCGCCTTTCCACTGCAAACCGCATTCGCATACGATTGTCGCATTTCGCCCCCTAGTGTCACTCGCATTGACCTTTCATTATGATCATACACGGCAACATGGGAGAGAAGTCGATCCTTGCCATCTCCGAATATCCCACTCAATATGATATTATGCTTGAATCATATCGAAACGTCACAAGGAAAAATTAAGCTTGGAAGAGAGTTAGCGAGATTCTAGGTCTGCCAGGTGTGTTTTTATTTGCCAAATGTGAAGAATGAATGCAAATCTTTGTCCCGCCTAAATTATCATCTAAGTAAGCCTAGTATTTCAATATAGTAGTATTATTCCATGTGGTTAACATAACAATGAACAGTGCTATCAGTTATGTTCTGACATGTTCACTGACACACACACACACACAAACACACACACACACAGACACACACACACACATTATTATTACTGCCTGGTATGTTCTGACATGCACATACATACAGTACACACACACATTATTATGTTCTGACATGTTCATTGATACACACATACACACACGTTTATTTTTGTGAAAAGTGGGGACATCCCATTTGGTTGTTAAGTCATGAGGTAACCATTCTATTTCCGGGTCCAAAGTCCAGCCCCTCTGCCTACTGCTTTCACTCCCTTTTTTTATTCAGCTACCATGCCGCAGTGCTGTGTCCCATGTTGTTTGAATAGATCAAAGTTAAAAAAAAAAACATTCAACTGTCATTTTACCACTTTCCCTCTGACAAGAAAGAGAAGAGGAAATGGCTGCAGTTGAATAAGGTAAGTTACAAATCTTAAACGAATATAGAAACTTTTGCGCCAGTGGCTAACGTTAGCTTTCATTTGGCAACAGTCTACGGACAAGCCGAAGAAGTGCCTAAATTATTTAGTATAGAAAACCATTAACTTAAGACCAGTTTAAGCATGATAATCTGTTAACGTTTCTCATTTCTATAATAATTGAGCATTGTTGAAGGAATCCCGAGATATAAGATCAGAATCATTATTTAAAGTCCTGGTATGTTCGCATATTTGACCCTGTTCTCAGTGTACATACACGGATCACACAAAAACAAACAGGACAACAAGCTAAATAAATACAGACACAAACTACAGTATACAGTACACACACCAGAAACAAAACATTTGTAGGCAGCAATTATTGCCAAAGATTGCTTTACTGTTATTGTAGTGTGTTCACATGACAAATAATTTAAGTAATGATATTTCAGTGATTTATTAATTATTATTATATTCTAATATACATTTAATTATCTAAGTTCTGTGCATGTAGCATGATCTACAAACTTGTATAATAAATAAATGACCGTGATTGTGATTATTCAAAGGACATCAGTATAGCTTATTAGATTTTTTATTTATGACAAAATGTTTTGATTCTATTAATCAGTGATCCCTTACACACTAAATCAAGGTTTACAAGAAAACAACAGGGAGACTTTTAAGTTGTAGCTTTAACCGAGAAAATTAACACTGAGTGACATATCAACTTGTCATTACATGCTTATCAACAGACACTATTTTGAATTGTATAAGTTTTTCCGAACTTACAACTGTGAGAGAATGTATGGAAGGAAACATTCTTTATAAAATGTCTCCATAGTGTCAATATTAACAGCCCAGGTAGGGTCTTTGAGTACTGGCAGAACTACAAGGTCAAGAGGAGTCCACACAAGCAGGTAACAGCTGTTAGCTCCAGTCAGGTGTAGGTTTCCCTGGATCTGATGCCAGTAGTTGTGTCTGTTTTAAAGTCCCTGTTCTCTGCTGCCTGCAGGATAGTCTTGTTTCTGGCTGACCATGGACACTTTACTTCAATCAGGGAGTCTCCAAACACCATCCCATCAGGAGATCCACCAAGCAGGCCATTGCTAGATAGAAACAGTCCCTTGTCCTGTATAACAACACCAGTGCGCTCAGTATATTGATGTTTTGCACTTGGCTCATGGAGGGTTCCCCAATCACATGCCTTAGGGGAAGGGGACAAATACCACTTAGTCTTTATAAGTGTATTCTTAGACACAGATGCATTCATTTTAAATATTCACTTATTTACTACAACTTACTTTAGATCCTTCATTGAGGTTGTTCTGGCCTAGCAGGGTTTTGAAAAAGGAAGGCGGGTAAGACTTCCGCTTGACTGCTGCTAAGACCAAGCCAAAGTTACTCGCTGTGATCCTTTTCTTGCAATATGCAAACCTGTTATAGAGAAACCAACCTTGAGGTTGTTTCAAAAATTGTTCAACACTTGTTATTACAGTTTCATGTAAAAACAATCTCACATTCTTCAATGCATTTTCTAAATTCTGAGCAATATTACAGCTTTTAGAAGATGCTTTTATCCATATCGGCTTTTCGTAGTTTTCGTAAGCAAAAAACATTCTCTTAGAGAAATGACAGCACCATGTTATCAGGGGTAACTTAGTTCAGACAGGAACCACTTTAGCAAGTTTACTTGAGTTTATTGAAAACAATTTATCTTTGGTGCTATGGTTCCTTATGGGGGTTCTTACTCCCAGAATAAGTGACATACACGAGCTTTAATATTAACCGCCTGGAACCATGAATTTAGAAATACATAACAATTAAGACTTTAAGTCTTTAAAGCAAACAGTGATAATCATGTAGATGTGGCAGTGGTCCGTCTATCCTGTAGCCTGGTTATGAAGATGGGTGTCTCGCAGCGGTGAGGTCCATACCAGCTAAGATTTTGGAAGCCTTAGTGATCTGAAACAAAGAAGACGACAGCCAGAAGGTGCACAGTAATGTGCTCATGCTTATAATGGGGAGGGAGGGTTGTGAGCCGTTGAGCATACTTACCGAGCCGTAGTGCCACGTATATATATATGTCCCGTGCAGGGGCGGGTCTACGTGGTGGCCAGGGGGGGCACCGGCCCCCCCTGAAATTCGATTGGCCACCCCAGGTGCCCCCCCTATAAGATGTCTTGTGATTGGTTCATTTTATGGCAAATCAGTCTATAGACTCTACTGAAGTTAGTTCGCGATTCAAAGAAGTGCAGCGTCTTTAGAGAAACAACGCTCGTCGCGATCTTGGACTTAATAAATTAATTCTTGAACTGGGTCTTCAGTCTGTGATTAACTCAACTCCTGTCTGTCAAGTCTTCGGGTTCAAATCATTCCTTAATCACGTGACAGACCCATGCGCTATTTCTGACATTTCTGTCACTGTGTTTTTGTTACTGTTTCTTGAGGATCTGTGGTGCTATTACTTTTTAAATAAATGAAACCTTTTTATAAATAAAATATTGATTAATTTGTCTTTTTGACTGTCTATCAGTAAATAAACACTAGGCTATATAATAATATAATAATCCAAGTTTTTATAGCCTAGTTTAATTTTTAATCCATTTTTAATAATATATGTATAAGATGCTTGCTCAAAAAGGACATAATGACATAAATTAAAAGCAAACAACATTTTGAATCCTAAACGAGTAACACTACAGTTCTATAGTCTAATCTGAAGGGTGAACTCAAAAGACATAAATCATACAACACGGTCATTTTTGAAGATTAGAATCCACTGTAAAAAAAAAAAAAAAAAAAAACCTTCAAAGTGATGTCGCCGTCATAGAGACGACTCGTTCTTCCCTAGTCACATTAAAGATTCGAATCGTTCAAGAACGACACATCACAAAACACCGAACAAAGAGCTGGTAGGTAACCTTTATGTATGGTTTAATATGTTTGTAAGGTTTTCTCAGATCAATATTTTTACACCGTCAGGCTCTGCTCGCGTTGGTCGTGGTTGATTTCAATCGAACGTTCAGTCAACGTTTAATAAAACACAATAAAAGTAAAATACGCTGGGGGCTATCAAACAATAAACAGTCATGTTGATTTGCATATTTTGTATCAGTTTATTTTGTGACAGTGACCACATATAGCAAGATTGCACCAAATGACAATATGCACAGAATGTTCCATAATAATAATTGTCTGGTGACACGTTACTTGTTAATGCATGAGAGTAAGTCAGTTAGAGAGTCAGTTAAATTGTCAGGCCTAACTTAGCCATTTACACATGAAATGTTGTGGATGCATTCTGTGCATTTCATTTACAATTTGATTTCTTTTTTTTTTCTTTTTTTTTGATTGAGAAAAACAGACACACATAAGTGTTTCTTTTGAAGGCAGTGAAGAAAGCAGTGGCAAGCCATGAAAAGAAGTAAAGATATAGGGAGTTTCTTTCAATGAAAAAAATAAATAAATATATGTATTCTCAAATTTAACTTAATGGATATATACAGGGATAACAAAAACTAAATTAATCAAAAATGTGCTTTATTACTGCATTTGTTTACAAGTAACTTATTCAAGTTAAAAATAATAATATAATCAATAGGATATACGTAATACACTGTAGAATTTTTTTTTTTTGGGCACTGGTGGCCACCCCATTAGGAGGCAGTGCCCCAGCATGGCCCCCCCACTGAAAATGCTCTAGACACGCCCCTGGTCCCGTGTCTAATAGGAGAGAGGTGGTGATTGGAGCGATTTGACAGCTGACCGCCTCAGCTGTTCACAGCCTTGCCTCCATGGCCTGACTGAACTAACACTGCTCTCGATTTATGCTTGTGTTGTAGTTTCAATGTGTTGGGCTCTCAGAACCACCAGGGTTTTGTTTTTATTAATAAGCTTTCTTACCATAATGCGTTCTTAGCCTGGCCAACTGTTGCTTCCTCAAATCTGCTGTGTCTCCTGATCACTGAAAGCAAGCATTGACAGCACGTATAAAGACTTGTCCTCAGCTTGGAAAAAAACTGTGCTGGTCACCAGCCCATCAAATGTGTTTATTGAGAGATTCTAGATTTTAAGTTAGACACAAGTTGTGAAGTCAGTGAGGTGTCCACAAACGTAGCCACGTAAGTGTATACAAAATAAATTTTAAATGAAAGCAATGGGTTGCATATATTTGTGTATTTTAGCCAGTTTTTCATGAGCCTAAACTATATAAAGTTTTTAGCTACATAATACACAGTCTGAAAGCCCTGGTTTAAATTTTAAGAAATTATGAAACATATGACATTGTACAAAATTATTAAGTGTTGGTTGACAATACCTTAGCTGAATTGTCATTGATTTAATGTAGTGTAATTGTGATGTTTCTGCCAACTTTAAGGGCAGATGAAAGTAAAAAAGACAAAAATCTTACCTGAGGTGTTTCTCTACTCAAAATCCACCCCATCCCAGTAAAACACCCAAGTTGCAACAAGGATGCCTGTGCCCATTATTTGTCCTCCTGGGTCTTTTGATGCCAGCTGAAATAATGGTAAGAAAAACAAATGGTTATAAAAATGAGAAATAGTATTTAGGATTGTTACACATGATGGCAATATCTCAATTTAACATTTCATATAACAATTAATTTTTTTTCTCTACCCAAATCAACAAAGCTGCCATATGATGGCACTTGTCTCTGCCAACTGGGCACTTACATGTGTTGTACTCGACTGTCTGGCCCTCAACATGCATCTGAATTGAAAACAATTTAACCCTCACACCCTAACACTTCTAAAACACATTACTCTCAGCACTGTTTATCATAATGATACTTCTGCAGCTAGCATGGTCATTTTGTTATATAGTATGCCAACTAACCTAACTCTCCAAATCCTGACAGGTACATATATACTTTTTCATCTTCGTTTACATCCACAGTTAAAGCAGTCCTGTATTTTTTTTTAATACCTCATACAGAACATGGCATATGTGACCCTGAAAAACAAAACCAGTCTTAAGTGTCAATTTTTTAATATTGAGATTTATACATAATCTGAAAGCTGAATAAATAATCTCTCAATTGATTTATGGTTTAGGAGGACAATATTTGTCTGAGATACAACTATTTGACAATCTGGAATCTGAATGTGAAAAAATTCTAAATATTGAGAAAATCACCTTTAAAGTTTTCCAAATTAAGTCCTTAGCAATGCATTTTTTATATATATTTACGTTAGGAAATGTACAAAATATCTTCATGGAACATGATCTTTACTTAATATCCTAATTATGTTTTTTTGACTATTGCTACATATATACCTGTGCTACTTAAGACTGGTTTTGTGGTCCAGGGTCACATTTATTATGTCAACTAGCTAATTTATCCTAGCTTAAGTTGATGATACGCTGGGAGGATGGGCAAGACATTTCTACCTGGATACTTTACATCTAAATGTGTTACCCATTCTCAATTTGGCTGTACGGATACAACAAACGGAGCGCTTGGACCCGGAAGAGGCTAAACATCACGCGTGACGTCAGACTTAACAACCGAATATGCGTAATGGTTTTTATACTTTACAAACTGTATATTCTATGGCCCTACACCAACCCTGCACCTAACCCTCACAGGAAACTTTGTGCATTTTTACTTTCTCAAAAAAACTCATTCTGTATGGTTTACAAGCGTTTTGAAAAATGGGGACATGGATGGGTTATGTCCTCATAAGTCACCCTCTCCTTGTAATACCTGTGTCATACCCATGTCATTATACAAAGTTGTGTCCTGATATGTCACAAAAACATAGCAACATACATACAGTACACACACACACACATTATTACCAGTATAGACTTACGTTCACTGACACACTGTCCTTTAATAAAGATTGAGTACTCATTTACTTGAACTTGTGTTAATTGCAGCATCAAGAGGAATTTGTCATATAAATGATTAAATTCTGTATTTAGTATAATTTAAATAGGTTTAATAGCTTAAGCATGAACATAAATAAGAGACACCATACAAACTGAACTGGAAAAGGCCTTTTGTGAAACTGTGATGGCCCTTAAAAGGCATTTGGTCTGTTGAAAGGACTTCTACACCAGATGCTGCCATGGAACCTCACCATGTACAGAGGACAAGTTAAATGTGTAGGTTTCCCTCACATGGACAGCCTCCCTCGAGGAATTTATTTATTTATTTTTTTTTTTTTTTTATTTTTTTCGGTCAACAAGCAAAATTCCATTTGCGGAATTTTGCACAGGAAAGCATGAAACTTAAAGGTACATATATACAACTGTACATATGCATGTACACATATATAACCATACAAAATAAAAATAAAAATAAATAAATAAAAAAAGATATTTATACTCTTATTTACCAAAAAGGTGTAGGCTGAAGCTAAAGCTTAATATGCCTACCCTTAACTCCAGACAAACAGCACTAATTAACATTAATTTTATATGACAATATATGATATTCTCATTGTATATTTAGAAGAATATGCATTATTCTTATTATTTTTATCATCACTACTACTACTAACATTATCATCACTATTCAGTATATCTTTTCATTACCAATCCTTTATAAAGTATTTTAACTGTGTTAATGAACTAGCATTTTTTTAACTCAACAGGGAAGCTATTCCAAAGCTGAACACCTTTATTTGATGGACATTTTTTTTTTCTAAATTGGTTCTACAATATGGTATATTAAACACATATGTCCCTCTAAGATCCTAATTACTGTCTTTCAAGCTGAACATAGCTTGCAAGAACTGAGGGAGGATATGTTGTCTTGTATACAGTATACAAATCTACCAAATCGTAGAATTTTCATGTTTTCAACTCGGTAAACAAAGGATTCGTTGGGGTATTATATGGAGAATATGTAATTATTCTGATAACCTTTTTTTTGAAGTAGAAAAACTGGAGTAGTTCTAGATTTAGATGTATTTCCCCAGATTTCTATTCCATATGTTAAATATGGAGTGATGAGAGAATATACATTATATATACATATAATATATATAATGCCCTTTTGTTCAAAATATATTGCAATTTATATAAAATTGCAATTGTTTTTGATATTTTCTTTTGAACATTTTGTATATGGTATGTCCATGCCATTTTATGATCTATAATCACTCCTAAAAACTTAATGTAATTAACTCTTTCTAACAAATTATTATCAATTTAAGTTCAATATCATTTTCTATCAGTTTATTATTAAATACCATGAATTTTGTTTTAGATCATTTCCAAGATAATTTATTTGAGTCGAACCAGCTCTTTAGTTTGCACAGTTCTCTCTACTACCATTAACAACTCTTTCAGATTTTGACCTGAGCAATAAACATTTGTGTCGTCAGCAAACAAGACATAATTGAGTACATCAGACACCTTACAAATGTCATAAATATAGAGCAAAAATAACTTAGGTCCAAACACCGAGCCTTGCGGAACTCCATAACTTCTTCTCTGCAATTTAGAATCTACACCATTTATGTGAACATCCTGAAGCCTATGCGTTAAGTAATTTTCAACCCAAGAATGTGCTATCCCCCTAAAACCATACTTTTGCAATTTATATAATAAAATATTGTGATTTATTGTGTCGAAGGCTTCTGTAAATCTAAAAAAAAAATTCCAACTGTGTACTGTTTTTTATTTATTGCTTGTGCAATATTTTCAAATAAATTAATAACTGCCATTGTTGTGGACTTATGTGCTCTAAAACTAAATTGTTGTTCCGTTAAAATATTATTTAATTATATATATGTATCCAGCCTTTTAACAAATAACTTTTCTAATATTTTGGAGAACTGAGGAAGCAAAGAAATGGGTCTATAATTAGAAAACAAATGCTTATCACCATCTTTATATAATGGAAGAACTATTTTCATTTCATTTGGAAAAATACAGGTTTTAAATGATTGGTTACAAATTAAGGTAAAAGACTGAACAATTTTATAAATTATTTCCTTAACTATACACATATTGTTATCATATACAATTACATATACAATTGTTATCTACCAATTTGTTTCCTTTGCAATATCTCACAATTTGTAATATTTCATTTTCGTTAGTTGAGCTAAAAAAAAATAAGTTTGAGCTCTTGTGGATAGAATCAATGTTTATGGATTTATTTTGTGGATGCACAAATATTGGATATTTTATATGGATATTTTATTTGCTAAATTATAAAAAATTTTGACAAAATAATCATTAAACTCATTAACAATTTCATTAATATTATTTATAATCCTATTATCTTTAATAAAATTATTTGGATACTCACCCTTATATTTTCTCTTATGTATTACACTATTTAGCACTTTCCAAGTTCCTTGTATATTTTGTTTATTTTCTATCAATAATATTGCATAGTACTCTTTTTTACTGTTTCTAATTATATTTACCAATTTATTCTTATATTCTTGTTCTAGATTTCAGAAATCTTTAAATCTTTCTATTGCTTCTGGTGTTCTATGTCTCACAATTGTAGACTCATATGTTGAGAATTTACTTTAAATACATTTTGAAGACTGCAAAAACAGGTAGCTGGTCACTAATATCAGTTATTAAAAGCCCCACATCTAATTGATCCATTTTGTTAGTGAAAACATTATCTATTAATGTTGCTGATGTTGTTGTTATCCTACTTGGTTTTCCTATTACTGGAAATAATGTTATATTACAGAAGCTGTTAATAAAATCTGTGGTCCCTTTATGTTGTCCCGGATTAAGCAGGTTAACATTAAAGAGCCCACAGACAATATAGGTCCTGTTTCCACTTTGACTTCGATACAATTCTACAATAAATTCATTAAAGATTTCAAGTGTGTCAGGAGAAATAAAGGCAGATAAAATGAGTCATGTTCACTGGATTACTCGTAGTGACTGGATGAATAGTCGAAGCATATGAATCAAAGCCGATGAGAAACGTTCCACAGTAATTCGTATGTCCGCTGAGACCGGAGTGATGAGGACTGGAAGCTTCCAAGAGCTCTGCGCTTTGTAAGAACAGGGGGTAGAGAAATCAGCTAAACACACTGGAGCCTGAGGACAAGACACGACAAGGTGAGTGCCAAGAACAGCTATAAGATCGGAGCTATTGAAACGAGTAACAACAGTCTGACAAAAAAAAAAAATAAAAATTAGAAGAACATAGGGAACAGGTGGCGAGCAATTAAGGTTCACAACAGGGAAACAAGGAGGGCGGGGAAAACTCAAACAGGTAGACGCGGTGAGCTGACAAGCGATCCAAACACACACAAACACACACACCAAAAAGGCAGGTGATTAGCCCGGAGACCCGACAGTACCCCCCCTCCCAGGAGCGTCACCTGATGCTCTAGGAAGGGGCCTACCTCGATGCCGCCGGAAGTCCTCTATCAACGAGCGGTCCAGAATGTCCGGGGACGGCACCCAGCACCTCTCCTCTGGACCATACCCATCCCAGTCCACAAGATACTGAAACCCCCTGCCGCGGCGCCGCTCATCGAGTAATCTCTTAACCGTATAGGTAGGAGATCCATCCACAAGACGAGGGGGCGGGGGGGGGCGACTACAAGCAGGATTAAGGGGGGAAGAGAACACCAGCTTGACCCTGGAAACATGAAACACCGGGTGAACCCGACCAAAAGTTGGAGGGAGCTTGAGCCTGATCGCCACCGGACTAACCACCTTGGTGATGCAGAATGGCCCAATGAATCTGGGTGCCAGCTTACGAGAAGGCGCCCGGAGAAGCAGATTCTTGGTAGAAAGCCAAACCCGCTGACCACACACATAGGCAGGAGGAGAGGACCGGCGACGATCAGCTGCGGTCTTGGTTCGGCCAGAGGTTTGGATCAAAATCCTCCTGACTTTCTCCCAGGTGCGACGGCAGCGCTGGACGAAAGCCAGGGCGGATGGAACCGCTGCGTCGGTTCCTGTAACGGGAACAGAGGTGGGTTATAACCAACAGAACACTCAAAAGGGGACATACCTGACGCGGCCACTGGAAGAGTGTTATGAGCGTATTCTGCCCAGGAGAGCTGCTGGCACCAGGAACTCGGATTGTTGGATGCTAGACAGCGGAGCATTCTTCCTAGATCCTGGTTGGCCCGCTCACACTGCCCATTGGTCTGGGGATGAAACCCTGAAGACAGATTTGCAGAGGCCCCAATCTGTCTACAAAATTCCCTCCAGAACCGGGAGACGACCCCTATCAGAAACCACATCCACCGGAAACCCATGGAGACGGAAGACATGGTCCACCACCAGTTGGGCGGTCTCCCGGGCGGAGGGCAGCTTGGGCAGGGGGATAAAATGAACTGCTTTAGAAAAGCGATCCACCACCGTGAGAACTACAGTGTTACCCTTCGACGGAGGAAGCCCAGAGACGAAATCAAGGGCAATGTGTGACCAAGGGCGGGAAGGGATAGGGAGAGGGTTTAGCAGACCATCAGGAGGGCAATTGACAGGCTTACTTTGGGCACATGTGGGGCAGGCCAACACAAACTGTCTAACATCTGCGGCCATAGTAGGCCACCAGAAACGCTGTCGGATGGCAGACAACGTTCTCCGAATACCTGGATGGCAGACTAACCTGGATGAGTGACCCCACTCAAGGACCTCAGAGCGCAGCGCAGCCGGCAACGGCAACCTGCCCGCCGGACACCCTCCCGGCACCTGCACCCCTCGACCAGCCTCCTCAACTCGCTGCTCGATACCCCATGAAAGAGCCCCGACCACCACCCCCTCAGGAAGGATGGCCTCGGCCGCAACCTCCCCCCCTGGAGCACCGAACAGATGAGAGAGGGCATCGGGTTTGGTGTTCTTAGATCCTGGCCGGTACGAGAGGGTGAAGTTGAACCTGGCAAAGAAGAGCGCCCAACGGGCCTGGTGCGAGCTCAGCCTCTTGGCCGAACGGATGTATTCCAGGTTCTTGTGATCCGTCCAGACCAAGAAGGGCTGCACTGACCCCTCCAGCCAGTGACGCCACTCACCCAAGGCCAATCGTACCGCCAACAGTTCTCTATTGCCGATGTCGTAGTTACGTTCTGCAGGGCTGAGATGACGAGAGAAGAATGCACAAGGGTGGAGCTTCCCATCGTGGAGGGAACGCTGAGATAGAACTGCGCCAACCTCGACGTCCGAAGCATCAACCTCAACAATGAACTGGGCCTCAGGATATGGAACCAACAGAACAGGTGCAGAGACAAAACGGGACTTTAAAATGTCAAAGGCTACCTGCGCTTCCCGGTTCCATCTGAAGGACACCTTAGTGGAGGTTAAGGCTGTGAGCGGTGCAGTGATCTGACCAAAATTTCTGATGAATCGCCGGTAGAAGTTGGCAAAACCCAGGAATCGCTGCAGAGCCTTCCGGGAGTCAGGGACCGGCCACTGGGCGACAGCTTCAATCTTAGCGGGATCTGGCTTGATCCCCTCCGTAGAAATGTTGTGGCCAAGGAACGTAACTGACTCAGCGTGGAATTCGCACTTCTCCGCCTTGACAAACAACTGATTCTCTAGTAACCGCTGGAGAACCCGTCTGACATGCTGGATGTGTAATTGGCGAGAAGGGGAGAAAATCAAGATATCATCCAAATACACGAACACAAATTGATTGATCATGTCACCCAACACGCTGTTGACGAGTCCCTGGAAAACGGCTGGAGCATTGGTAAGACCAAACGGAAGAACCAAGTACTCGTAGTGTCCTGAAGGGGTGTTAAACGCCGTCTTCCACTCATCCCCCTCCCGAATGCGCACCAAGTGGTAGGCGTTGCGCAGTTCTAACTTGGTGAAGACGCGAGCTCCCTGTAATAATTCAAAAGCAGAAGACATTAAAGGTAGGGGGTACCTGTTCTTAATAGTAAAGTCATTCAAACCTCTGTAGACAATACAGGGATGCAGGGAGCCGTTCTTCTTCTGAACAAAGAAAAAACCTGCACCAGCGGGAGAGGAGGAATGGCGGATGAGCCCAGCTTGAAGTGACTCACGTATATACTTGTCCATGGCCTCTCTCTCAGGACCCGAAAGGGAACATAAACGACCCTTAGGCGGAGAAGAGCCCGGGAGAAGATCAATGGCACAGTCGTCGGGGCGATGCGGGGGGTAGCGAGGTGGCCTGGGCCTTATTGAAGACCGCCCGAAGATCATGGTACTCCGCAGGAACACCGGACAGGTCAGAGGGATCCTCCTGAGGAAGACAAGACACAGAGACAGGAGGAAAAACAGCACCCAAACATGACACGTGACAAGACTGACTCCAGGCTAACACAGAATTGTTGACCCAGTCAATGTGTGGATTGTGTTTATGTAGCCACGGGTGTCCCAGAATTAAAAAATCAATAATAAACAGCTCAATCAGCTCGCTATGGCTGTCAGCAATATGGAGGTTTATCTTGGGGGTGATGTGAGTGATGGTGGTAAGGGGACGGCCAGATAATGACCATGCTGATACGGGACTAACCAAAGGAATAAGCGGTATTCTCCAACGTTGAGCAGAAGCAGCATCAAGGAAGTTCCCCTCAGCCCTCAGCCCCTGGCTGTCGGCCGGCTGAACTGGCTGAAGAGGACTCTAGATGGCGCCACGGAGCGGGAATTTGCCGTTGTTTGCGGCGGCGGCTGAGACAGCCCTCAATACGGAGCGCAGGATTAATGAGATTATCCAATTCCCGCGGGAGCTCTATGGCCGCGAGTTCATCTGAAATGGCGAAATCCAACCCCTCAAGAAAACGGGCACACAGCGCGCTTTTATTCCAGCCACACGCTGCCGCTAAAGTCTGGAACTGGATGGCGTAATCCGTGACAGAGCTCCTCCCCTGAGTAAGACGCGATAACTGGGCCGCCGCCTCGTCTCCCTGAGCTGAGCGATCAAATAATTTTGCCATCTCTTGACTGAAATCCGTGAAGGTAGCACAACAGGAAGCCCGCGATCTCCAAACGGCAATACCCCATTCGCGGGCACGGCCCGAAAGAAGTGTAAGGACGTACGCAACTTTGGCCTCTTCATTTGCGTAACGCCGGGGCTGTAGAGCGAACACCAGCGAGCATTGGGAGAGGAACGCTTGACAGGCGTTAGGATCGCCATCATAGACCGGCGGATTGTTGGCATGAGGTTCGAGCTCGTGGGACATACCGGTGTGAAGAACATCAGTCACATTTTTTCTAACTAGATTGGATTGTAAATTAGAATCCACATAAATAGCAACTCCACCTCCTTTTTTTGTCTTCCCTATTTATTACAAACAGTTCATATTCATCTAGCTCTACATCTAGTACCTTAACCTTATCCAACCATGTTTCAGAAACAGCCACTATACTAAACTTTGGAAAACTATTGAAATAGTCTTTAATTTTAGCAAAAAAAATTCCATAGACTTCTACTATTGATGTGTATTGCAGATAAAGATTGTTTCATATGGACTTTACTATTAAATTGTTCATCTGTATAATACTGACAATTTGGTTCATTATAAAGATAGGTTTCTGGGTCAATTTCTCTCTCAATGTCGTACTTATTGGGTCTGATAAATCTAAAATTATTAGATTTTGCAAATCAAATAAGTTGTTAGATGTATCAGATAAATCTATGTTGTCATCTTCATGAATGCCTAAATTAGAAATTAAGTTTATATCATTTTCAGGGTCTGTATAACTCATGACTAATATTCAGACTTAATCCTTACCCGTCCCCACTAATAACATAATGAACAAAATAAAACAAATAATTAAAATATCCACAAGCAAAAACTTTTAATAAAAAACAAGACAAAATTAATAAACATTAGGCAAAAAATATCCAATTCATTTAGGCTATAGGATGAGAGTTGATACTTGGTCTTTAGGCGTTTAAACAGTCTATTTTTAATGTAAATCTTATATCCAAGTTTACCTGTTTTTCTTTTAACACAAAAAGCCTTCTAATTAGAGGAAATCAACTTAACATTACTTAAAAAACTCTTAATAGGCCTATAACAAAATTCATTTAGCAATGTCCCCATAATATACTGCCTGGCGCAGTAGTTCAGATGGCGACCTTGACGGCCAATGCTTTGCATGCTGCTGTTTGTTCCATCCATTGGTGCAGAGGGGTTGGTGGTTTTGCTTCTCCGCAGGAGACTGTGGAGGACACATGTCACTTTAAAGGTTCCGTTTTTCGTGCTTTTTTGAAGCTTTGATTGTGTTTAACGTGTGCAATATAACATGTGTTCATGTTTCGCCTGTAAAAAAACACAGTATTTTTCACACAATTCACCTATCTGTATACCGCTGTTTTCACTGTCATAAAAACGTGCTGTATACCTTGTATACAATGTATACCTTACAATGTATACCTTGTTCTATAAAGCCCCTCCTTCAGAAATACGTAACGAGTTCTGATTGTGCCAGCGGTTCCTGTGTTGTGATTCGAGAGCAGCTTAGCGCACGTTACCCTCCTGGAAATGCGATTGGGCTAGTTTTGGAGTAGTTTTGAGAAGCAAGTGGGCAGGATTTGTTTTGAAAACCTGGCAATCCTGATCTGAACGCATGTGCTGGAGATGTACTTATAATCACAGGAGCGTTTTTAATGACGAGGTGCGCAAGAAAATCGCATTTGATTTTTTTTAACAGCCCTAACATCTAGTTAACCTCTTAGCCTGCACAGCAACACCCTCATCCTGAATGCTAAACAGCTAAACAGTGTTGCCCTTTGTGTAATAAGTAACAAAAACTGTTAAACGCACCAACTTAATAAAATACACTTACCGGTTGTGGTCCATAAAAAACGACTTGGCTTCTCAAGACAAAGAGGGAACTGTTCCATCTTTCAAGAATAATCTTTGTGCGAATCCGGCATTAAACTGATTGAGATTGAGGAAGCTGTCCTCAGCAAAATGTGCTGCACATAGTTTTACATGTGGATTATAATTTTCAGGAACCGAGTTAAACATAAATTGTAACCATTGATCTCTAAGTACAGCGTCCCTGGGAAGGCCAAACAAAGGTGATTGGACTCCGAGATGAAAATGGCGACAAACACAACTCTTCCTCTTCTCCGTCAGAGTACAACAAGACCACGCCCCCTTTTTTGTGTATTCATGTGGGCGGAGGTTAGTCAAAATATGGTTTTAGTGATGTCATTACTTTAGGAACTAGAGGGATGTAGTCCAAACGGGTCGTTCGTTGTTGGCAAATTCTTTTAAATAAAATATCTCACTTGGCATTGAACTTTGAGCTTTATAATTTTACAGATATTATTAATCCTCTAACAACAACATTACACACTAACTAAAGTTTACAACAAGCGATCACGAAGAACGGGACCTTTAACACCTGCCTATCTTCTTCTTGTGGCACTGGCATGTACTGATGGACCAGACCCTCCCAGAAAGAGTTGCCACCTCAGGGACAATGGTGGACCCTGTAGACCAGCCCACTCTGAAGCGATAGGAATTGAGTGGTATGAGTCTCCAGTTGCTAGGTATCTGAAAATATAAGAAGATAAGACAGAACATAAGTTGGTGGTAAACATTTATATTTAAAAAAATGCAGGTTATGCTTTAAATAATATTGCTTTAGAATACATTTATATATTTACAAATAATACAATTATAAATTATTTTATTATTTTTCAGACAAACTGTTATAGGCCTGTTTGACCTGTCATATTATACTATTTCATGTAAATTGTATAAATATATATATATAGAAAAATGGTTGTAACAACTGTAACAGATATGCAGATCATCAATTCATGTGCTTTTTTGCACCAAGTGCCTGGCCTGGCGCCAGCCTGGCTGGACTTAAATTATTTACGATGCCCATGCGAGCTTCAAAGAAGAAATGAAAATCCCCAACCACATTCCAACACTGGAGACAAAGGAAACCTTGCGTAAAGTTCCTTACTTTTGTAAGTCCTTATTAATATGTATTTTAAATATGTTTATGGATTGCATAAAATGGTTAATCCTTGTTATGTGAAGAGTATAAGTTGCAAGCTTATACTTTAGGAAATGTTTCTCCACACTTTAACTTCCTCAAAGAGAGCCACGTTTCTGCAACCCCCATCTTTGCAGGTCGTAAAACTTTACGACCACACTGGAGAGGAGAGAAGCCAAATCTTCTCCCCAATGCATTCTATGGAATGAATTCGTTACCTGTTAGTTTTTTTATGTTGTATAAATGTATTACGTATTCCCTTTTGGTACATTTAGATGTTTCCCAACATCTGCAGTGTTATCATGTGTTAAGCAAATCTTTAAATGTGTAATTCGATCTAAAAATTAGATCTTTGATCATATATATATTATGTCTAGTCTTGTTCTAATCGTCATGCTCTGACAGACCCATTTATCTAGAACAAAGTAAGGAAATGTATGTAATCTGAAGTACAAACTTGCTAGAAATATCCCTGATGGAATCGGACAGGCACTAGATCACCGGGGGGTTGTCTTTTCAGAGACAAAGGAACTTTTCCCTCCGTTTCAGATCGCGGACTTTCATTGGCTGTTTACGCGAAAAAGGGGCGTGAACTATTTCAAGCTATAAGAATTGACCAAACAAGGTCCACTTCCTCTTCTTCCTCTTCTTCTCATTCTCCGTTCTCGGACACGCTGCTCTCCAACGTTGCTTCCGCGCGGCCATAGGCCGCGCTCATTAGCGCGAACCCCCTCAGCACAGGGGCTGAGAGAAAAAGCCATTTTAATGGCTCCTTTGGAAGCTTTCGTTTTCGTTCTTTTCTTTTCTTTTCTTTACTAAGTTTATTCAACTATTCTCCTCTCCACACAAGGAAGACGAATTCTGGAACATTGTTTGTTGAACCTTTCAAATACCGCGCGAGGACAGAACAAAGGACCACGTGCTACACGCTCACGCCAAGATCAAGCGCAGCGTGCACGCGCGTCACATGGCCTCCAGGACCACGCACGCTGTTTTCAAAAGGAACAGGGCGCAAAGCTCACACGCTCGACGCCGATCTCACGCCACGCACACTGGGCCATGCAAGTATCAGTTTTTTCTATGGAGATTTAAATGCTGCTTTAAATTGTTGCTATGATCTGATTGTTGTTGGCTTCCAAAAGTTACTGACTATGATTTCCATACCTGAGCTCCTTATGTGATCTCATTCTATTTTCTCTCTCTCTCTCTCTCTCTTTTATTTGGATTCCGTTATGTCTTGTATAAAGCTTACTGTTTGTATTGTCGTACGCATATTTACTCTGTGTGATTTGTAGTTTGATGTATTACTAGTTTAATTATTAAAAACCCATATACTGACGATTGGCTTGGACTCCACCCCACTCACATTACGAGTCACTGAGATGTGTCTGATCTATAGCTACAAGCTCTAAATTTAGAAACTAAATTTATCATAAGGATATGATAATATTTTCATGGCCAGAGAATACTTTTCCTTGAATTATAAGGTGTGATAACTTTATTGAAAATTGATAGGTCTACAGTGGTTTGCTGGACATACCACGGTTTGATTTGCAGTAATTTACAGTAAGAGATATCACAATAATTGATATGAAGAATGTAATATTGACATATTAATGAGTAAGTTACAGTGCCCTGTGATTATTTATTGTTATAGGCAATTGAGCTATTTTTCATAATCAATCAAATTTAATGTAACTGTCATCTGAGATATAAATTAATCAAATTCCTGATTAATTATTCAAATTCCCTATATATCATTTGAGTTAATTACTATGTAAAACTCATTGTTGTTACATTATGGTGGAGGAAACGCGGGCATTTCAAACTTCGTTTTGTGAGCAATCAATCTATGTATATGGTTTTTAATAATTTCTGCACGTGCGGTATGAAATTATGTAATGTTACTTGTGAGATAAGTCGCAAGACGCGAACTCACTACTGACTGAGGCAAAAAGCTGGTCAGTCAGCGCGCTAGGTATTTGTAGAAACTTAACAGTACAGTCACTGTTATTTTTGATGAAAGTAAACTGCAGTATAATGTTAAAAGTATCCTGTTAAGAAAGACCAAAATCTTTTTACAGTGAAAACATTTTAATATGAATAATTAAAAGATAAAGAAATCTTTTAATAGTTGCAACATTTAAATCTGAACCTGAGCGATGTTCCTCTGATTCAGTTAAAAAGGCCTTATTAAATATCGTTATTGAATTCGTGGTAAACCACAATAATATTCAAAAATAAAACGATAAAAACTCCTGGTCTAAAATTGGCTTAGCTACCCGATTTTTAAACCTAAAACATTTAAATCATAAGTGCTATTTTGATAAATGTTTATTGGAGTCAACAATTGGAAAATTCCTGTTTTTATTACAGTTGTGTTTTGGAAGTGAACGGATCCTTCTTCAACCTATGTTAATATAGCACCTCAGAGATTAAAACCTTTGGTTTGTTACTTGTGATTTTTGATGCAGAAAATCAGCCTGACAAACGATCAGATAATTTCTAAGTCATATTGAAATTGTAGTTCCTCTATCTAAACACCAGGAGGAACGAGTGGGTTAGAAATTTCAGGGTACGCCCTGCTTTCTGATTCCAGCTTGCATGAGTGCAAAGCTGCCATCCCGTGGCCGTTTCAGATAATGCGCTCTAATTGCTAATCTTTCCCCTTGATGTATTTAAATTAGATGTCTAAATTCTCGATAAATATTTGCATTTACAGCTTTGCTCGTGCGAATATTATTACAGGGAAACAAAAGAATGTTCCCTGCCTTTGACTGTTTACATTTACTTTAAGTTTAGTTCAAACATGATTTGAATTAAAATGTAATTGTTTAATAGTGGAAATCTAGATGTTTCAGGTCAACCACTGATTTGACCCACTTAGAAGGTAAGCCATCTAGTGGCAGTCTCCTGTTAAATCGACTAACAGACCTATGTCTTTTCCATTCTGTTTTGAATTGAATGTCCACTTTTACCCTCTTTGATTAATCTCACACTGTTTGATTAATTTCATGATCATTAATGATAACTTACAAGCTATCAATGGTTATTATAGGATATTATTCAGATTTTCCTTTTTAATTCATACATGCTTATTTTAAATTTTGATTTAAACCAGTTTTGAATTTTTAATTTGAATTAAGTTTTCTGCTCAGCAGGTTAAAGACAGAGAAGCAGTACTTCCCCCCCCCCTTGTGGTGAAAACCAGCTACTCCTTCTCCCTTGTTTCATTCCTGTTTTTTTTTTTAATTGATGTTTATTATTTTTCTTCTCTCTTTTGACTTAGGTTATTTTGATAATTACCATTATTATCATAATTCCTTAGTTTTGTTTTATCATGATTAGGTAAAGCTGTTACCTTTCCTCTCTACATATAGTTACTCAATTGATGTTAAACAAACCAAACCTTAATTAACTTTAAGTTTCCTTTGTTCATCCTTTGTGTATTTGATTGTAGAACTCCCTTGGTGATTGGACAGTCATCTCAGGTTTCCAGTGAGCAAGGCTGCCCGACCGGTGTTCCTCTTGTCTCAAGAGACATCAGCAATTTTGGCACTCCAAAGGTTGTGCTAAAAGTCACAAGCCGTTCGAGACGGCGCCACGCCAGAGTAACGGAGGACCGGGGACACTGCGGTTCAGTGTTTGGGGAGCACCGGGGAGGTTGACCAAGCCACTGGTTCCCACCTGAATGACTTCAATTCAACCAGGTGAACCAAAAGTGATAAAACCTACCCACTTATTATAAGCCACAGAATATTAGATATTCCCCCGGATATATTTTAAGTGTTCTGACCCTTTTGCTTCTTTAAGCCACACCATATTTCTAGATTTCCTACCCAGATAGCCCACTCACCTGTTGGCCCTATCTTAAAACCTAGCAGTAGGCTTAGGCCTCCTCATTCTCACTAACACATTGTGTTTCTATTGTTTTCATCTCATTTCAAGTGTTGTTTCACTTTGATCTTTTTCTACCCTCTGTTCTGTTGTGATTTGTTTCTTTCATTTCACATAGAGACAGTAACCTGGGAGCCACCAACGAAGTTAAATAGTAGAGCGACCACCAGCAGCCGGTGTCATCACACGACCCGCTAGGCTACTGCCTGTCAAATCTCCATTTCAGGTCCTTCGTTGACCCAAGTTAATTGGCTACTTAACTGTCTGACTGTTTGCATCAGTCAGCCCCAAAATTCTCATAAACGGCACAGCCCGTATGAATATAGCTCGTTAAACGTAGAACGAACTTGCATTGGTCTTTTTGTGTGTGTGTGCTGTGTTTCTCTCGCCGACAGAGAATCAGGATGTTCCAGGCATCCAGTCCAGCAGTCCACGGGGGCCACCTCTCGACATGGTTGAAAGCAGTGACGACCCCCTTCCTGCCCAAGGACGCCAGTAACCTGCAGCACCCAGAGCAACTAGACACCGAGCTAGATGAACTGATGGCACGCGATCCAAACCAAAGCGACTACTACAGAGAACTCGCCAGGATCTTCGGAAGCCTAGTTCACATTCTCGTCACCCAGGCACGGCTCAGTGAACGGAGCAACATCGCGGAGGAGGCCTGGAAGGACCAGGCCCCAACCCAGAGTCATCTTGATCAGCTTCTCCTCGAGACCCAGAACCAGCGCGAGAAAGAGGACGACACGGATCCAGAGCTACAGAAAGGAGTTGAAAGACTTCACAATGCCCTGCAAGATCTTCGCCTCGACACAGATCAAAGAGAACAGCTGGAGAGAGAAGCCCGAAAAGACCTCAACAAAAAACTCCAGCAAGGTGGCGCTCTCCTAAAAGAGCAGAGACTGAACTGAAAGAAAGAGACTATAAAACCTGGGCCTGCAAAACACACTTGCAAGCGGCCCGAGCTAAATTCAACAAGCTTACTCTGCAGAGAGACGAGCTCCAAGATGAACTTGACACTGTTCACACAGAACTGAGACAATCTCACAGATTACAGAGTGGCTGGATCGGAGAAACGCACACCACAAAATTTCTCCCGGGCCGCCACTCCAACCCTTTCAGCCAAGAACCCAGAGCTGGAAAAGGGGGTGTAACAAGAACCAGCTTACAAGAACATCTGTCAACAACGGAGGGAAGAGAACCCTTCCAGAGAACGCATGTCACTAAACCCTGCACTGCTCACAGAGAACTTCACAAGCTAGCCAGAAGCATCTCTACATTCAATCCAGATCCTGCAGGAGGACATGACGTTCATGCTTCTTTACAAGCCATTGACTTTCATTTGCAAACTGTCGCTAATGTGACAGATGTGAACACATTGTACCTGTTAAAAATCACGGCCAGCCGTGATGTGCATTGCTTTCTGGATCGTCAACCAGAGACTGTCAAAGCGTACTACCAGCAACTGCTACAGACTTTGATTCTTGAATTCTCTGATCCAAACTCAGACCATGGGCTCCTTATTGCTATGGACCTCAAACAGGGCCGATTTGAAAACCCACAGACTTTCTGTAGTCAGCTACGAAACACCTACTTCGGAGCATGCAACGAACCAGGTATGGAACAGAATGTCAACTTAAAAACTTTGTTCCTCCCAAACCTACATGCCAGTTGGAGTTTTCATCTCAGAGTCCCAGCGTGTCCCCGTAACAGGACTACACAAGAGTTACGGAACTTAGCCCACAAAGCTTGCACCAAGCAAAAGACTATTTGTGAAAAGACTGTGAAATACCCCAAAGTCTCTGTCTCTGAGCACTGCTTGGAGTTAACCCTAGATGGCGCCCTACAACACCACAGTCACAGACATTTTTACAGAGAGTCAATACCATTCCAAGCCAGCAGAGGGCAACACAGTGCAGCCACGTCTGAGACAGCAGAGATCCTGAGGGTGCTGAAAGTGCTTCTTCACATGAAAACTCACAAGGAAGATGAGCCAAGCACCCAGAACACTGCCCGTCATCTACAGACCACAGAGCTAACTGTCACAGCACAAGGTGACAGCAACACCCAAGCTCCACAGTCAACAGCTGCACACCCTGAACGAGACAGCACAGGTCCTCACGCCAGGTACCACAAACACAAGGTACCAGAAAATGCTGTTTTGACTACCTGCCTTCGCAGCGAGCTACACAAGACCGGTCCTCACCACCCACCGATCGTCCCACCCGCCCTGATGCCAACATTCCTGGGTGGGCCGAAAAGGAGTCAACAGGGAAGACCTGATCGACACAGGATTAAACCCGACGGGGATCTCATCTCACCTTTTCAAAAGACTCCAATTTGAAGCTAAGAGACAAGATCGAACTCTTACACCTCAAACTTATGAACTGAATGTACAGGTGTACAGACAGGATGACATCCAGTTTGAACAGGTTGTTTCCATTCACCTGACATTCGTTCCGATGAGTCTAATACATCCCATGTATGTCCCACCAATGAACACTCATACATTGCTCATCGACAAAGACCTGCTAGAACACTTTGACCCTTTTCTGAACTTCAAACAGCTAAAAGACTTTGCTCAAGTGCGAGAACCTCTTTCTCTCCAGCCACACAGGTTGCTAGAGCCAGACTGTCAGGTCGCAGAGGTCATGGGAACTCCCACAGAGCCAGACGGTCAGGTCACAGAGGTCACGGGAACCCCAGCAGCCAGCCATGAGTACAACGCCCTAACAACAGGCCCAAGTTCAAGCCTCTGTACCTTAGTCAACAAACAGGGTACGGTGGTACCAGCTTACACCAAAGGGGTCGCTGTTCGGCTCAACCTGCAAGGTGGTCAAACCTTACACCACATGCTGGGTTTCTTCCAATCCTCACCTGAATGTGTGGAACTCGGACTCACACTTGCAAACAACAAGCATGTCAAACACCAACACCTGTTCCAGCAATGTGATAACATCACAAAAACACACAATGTGATCATGTACTGGAAGAAGGTAAAAGGACACTCGAAGTTACCAAGTCTAGACGAGGACTTTAAAGATCACACTGACACCCTTGCCAAAACTGGCACACTAAACAACATTCTGTGGTCACTCCCAACCCACCCACCCACATTCAAGGTTGAAGTGATTACACACAGCACAAGAACTTTACTAGCTAAACTGCCTACCTCAGAATCGCTTACGCAGGCTCCGTTGTCTACACAGACCAACACAGCGGACATGCAGGCTTCTGAAACCTTGATAATGACTTTGCTTTACCACCTCTCAGACCCCTCCATCCACCCTGGCAACCAGTCTACAGTCACTGACAACCAAAGCCCCAGACCACTGCATGATACACAAACCATGCTGCGTGCACAGAACAATATTGTGGGTTGTGCACCGTCTGACATCACAATGCCAGGGCGTGTAATGCAACGGAGCAAAAGGGGGATAAGGCCAATATATTTCCATGACGCAGCATGTGCTGCACCACGCAGCACCAGAGCCACTGACAAAACACTGAAGCAAGCGTCATGCCAGCAGCAAGATGTGGCAAAACATGGGCGAGGGCGAGCTAAACCCAGTCACCGCCCACGAAGCAAAGAGACTGTCCTGTCCAACCAAAGACAGGCCTTGTTTGTTTCTTTCTCCCCTTTCTCTCTCTCTCTCCCTATTATCTGTACCAGGATGCTGCTGTGGTTTGCCGTGCCGTGCTGTCAGCCAAAGAGAGGACAGCTGCCACCGAGAAAACCGCTGAGACTCCTGACTACCGATGACAGGGCACACTACCCCAGCACTGTAACCGAATACAGCTGTACAAGGTTCCGATGGAGAGAGGACTCCCTCACTCACACTGAGGCCGATGTCAAACACCTGTTCAGCCAATATGAGAAAGTGACGGTTACACAAATGGAGTTAGGTGGACACCACCACCGCTCCAAACAGTTCCCGGGAGCTTTGCTTAGAGCCGCTGCTGCCGCCAGAATGTTTAACATTGTTATGTCCAGTGTCAATGCAGCGAACCAGACTGTAAACTCCTTGAAACCACTGTTCACTGTCTTCCAGAAGGACTTTACCCAGACTCAGCTGTTAACAGCATTAACAACAGCCATGCTGTGGGAGGTTAGCTCCTCCAATGACAGCCTAACCACGAGTAAAACCCCACCGTACATGATACCCTTAAGCCTTGTGTTAACTGTGCTGTCTTACGCCATCACCATGCCAGCTGACCTGCTACAAATACACCTGGCCAACTCTCTGAATAGCGCCTTCCTACGGCACGTAAACCCCAGAGAGAAGTGAACGTGCTCCTGAACCAACTCATCAGCGAGTCAAACCAAGTCTACAGACCTAAAGACATTGTCAGTGTCAGGATGTGGAAGAGCAACACCCACACCAAAACACACATTCCAAATGTGGTGGCCTACCACGACAGCAACACACAGCTGTACCTGGCCCCAAACATGCACATGTGTACTTTAACCAAAGACATTCATTATCTCTGCCTTAGCAAACCCTTCCTCAGACACAACTCTGAAGGAATCTGCGAGCTGCAACCCTGGGTCAGCGATACGCGCTGCCCTGCCGAAGCCAAGCCTCGTACACAAGTCACAGAAACGCAAGCAGAGATTGTGGGTAACAGATGGCTCGTCAACACTCCTGTGCGCTCAGCTACACTGACCTACGACCAGCATGACACCGCCACCCGTGCCAACCTGCTGGACCAAGTACTGAAAGGTACCACCCAACACATTGACATTACTCCTGTCGACACAGCCCTCCAAGCACTGTCTCGACAGCCCATTCTGAACCAGTCATCTGCGGTCCTAGCCTGGACTGCTGCCGACACTGCACGGTGCATCTCCACCGTCATTGGTCCCGCCCTGACTCTTGGCGTGACCTTCATCCTATACAGGATACTCAACGGATGCAAACCTCTACAGCCAAACTCATGACAACTGTGGCTGGAGGTCTCCGATGGAATCCCCGGAAAAGGGACGCAAAGTCAAAGACAATACCGAACCTCACCAAGCTGAATCCTCAGCTTCAGGAACCACCTGTCATCATGACCCACCTGCTGCATGACCATCACAATTCACTTGTCATCTGCCCATCCTGATGATTGCCGTCCGATGATGTCCACACAGGGACTTCATCTGACGGAAGGGGGATGTGTAACAGATATGCAGATCATCGATTCATGTGCTTTTTTGCACCAAGTGCCTGGCCTGGCGCCAGCCTGGCTGGACTTAAATTATTTACGATGCCCATGCGAACTTCAAAGAAGAAATGAAAATCCCCAACCACATTCCAACACTGGAGACAAAGGAAACCTTGCGTAAAGTTCCTTACTTTTGTAAGTCCTTATTAATATGTATTTTAAATATGTTTATGGGTTGCATAAAATGGTTAATCCTTGTTATGTGAAGAGTATAATTTGCAAGCTTATACTTTAGGAAATGTCTCTCCACACTTTAACTTCCTCAAAGAGAGCCACGTTTCTGCAACCCCCATCTTTGCAGGTCGTAAAACTTTACGACCACACTGGAGAGGAGAGAAGCCAAATCTTCTCCCCAATGCATTCTATGGAATGAATTCGTTACCTGTTAGTTTTTTTATGTTGTATAAATGTATTACGTATTCCCTTTTGGTACATTTAGATGTTTCCCAACATCTGCAGTGTTATCATGTGTTAAGCAAATCTTTAAATGTGTAATTCGATCTAAAAATTAGATCTTTGATCATACATATATTATGTCTAGTCTTGTTCTAATCGTCATGCTCTGACAGACCCATTTATCTAGAACAAAGTAAGGAAATGTATGTAATCTGAAGTACAAACTTGCTAGAAATATCCCTGATGGAATCGGACAGGCACTAGATCACCGGGGGGTTGTCTTTTCAGAGACAAAGGAACTTTTCCCTCCGTTTCAGATCGCGGACTTTCATTGGCTGTTTACGCGGAAAAGGGGCGTGAACTATTTCAAGCTATAAGAATTGACCAAACAAGGTCCACTTCCTCTTCTTCCTCTTCTTCTCATTCTCCGTTCTCGGACACGCTGCTCTCCAACGTTGTCATAGGCCGCGCTCATTAGCGCGAACCCCCTCAGCACAGGGGCTGAGAGAAAAAGCCATTTTAATGGCTCCTTTGGAAGCTTTCGTTTTCGTTCTTTTCTTTTCTTTTCTTTACTAAGTTTATTCAACTATTCACCTCTCCACGCAAGGAAGACGAATTCTGGAACAATGTTTGTTGAACCTTTCAAATACCGCGCGAGGACAGAACAAAGGACCACGTGCTCCACGCTCACGCAAAGATCCAGCGAAGCGTGCACGCGCGTCACATGGCCTCGCGCACGCTGTTTTCAAAAGGACAAGCGCACAAAGCTTCACAAAAAGACCACGCTCACGCGCTGGGCCATGCAAGTATCACTTTTCTATGGAGATTTAAATGCTGGTTTAAAGTGTTGTTATGATCTGATTTGTTGTTGGCTTCCAAAAGTTACTGACTATGATTTTCATACCTGAGCTCCTTATGTGATCTCATTCTATTTTCTCTCTCTCTCTCTCTCTCTTTCTCTCTTTTATTTGGATTCGTTATGTATTGTATAAAGCTTACTGTTTGTATTGTAACTTACTCATTAATATGTCAATATTCCATTCTTCATACCAATTATTGTGATCTCTTACTGCAAATTACTGCAAATCAAACAGTGGTTTGTCCAGCAAACCACTGTTGACCTATCAATTTTCAATAAAGTTATCACGCCTTATAATTCAAGGAAAAATATTCTCTGGCCATGAAAACATTATCCTATCCTTATGATAAATTTAGTTTTCTAAATTTAAAGCTTGTAGCTAAAGATCAGACATCTCAGTGACTCGTAATGTAAGTGGGGTGGAGTCCAAGCCAATCGTCAGTATATGGGTTTTTAATAAATCAACTACTAATACATCAAACTACAAATCACACAGAGTAAATATGCGTACGACAATACAAACAGTAAGCTTTATACAAGACATAACGGAATCCAAATAAAAGAGAGAGAGAGAGAGAGAGAAAATAGAATGAGATCACATAAGGAGCTCAGGTATGGAAATCATAGTCAGTAACTTTTGGAAGCCAACAACAATCAGATCATAGCAACAATTTAAAGCAGCATTTAAATCTCCATAGAAAAAACTGATACTTGCATGGCCCAGTGTGCGTGGCGTGAGATCGGCGTCGAGCGTGTGAGCTTTGCGCCCTGTTCCTTTTGAAAACAGCGTGCGTGGTCCTGGAGGCCATGTGACGCGCGTGCACGCTGCGCTTGATCTTGGCGTGAGCGTGTAGCACGTGGTCCTTTGTTCTGTCCTCGCGCGGTATTTGAAAGGTTCAACAAACAATGTTCCAGAATTCGTCTTCCTTGTGTGGAGAGGAGAATAGTTGAATAAACTTAGTAAAGAAAAGAAAAGAAACAACAAAAACGAAAGCTTCCAAAGGAGCCATTAAAATGGCTTTTTCTCTCAGCCCCTGTGCTGAGGGGGGGGGGCTTGCGCTATGAGCGCGGCCTAAGGTCGCACAGGAGAGCAGCGTGTCCGAGGACCAAGAACGAGAAGAAGAGAGGAAGAGAGTAGGCGGACCTTGTTCGGTCGTTCTTATGGCTTGAGATGGTCCCCACCTCTTTTCGCGTGAACAGCCAATGAACATCTGCGATCTGAAGCGGAGGGAAAAGTTCCTTTGTCTCTGTGGAGACAACCCCCTGGTGATCTAGGGCTTGTCCAATTTCCAGCGATTATTCTAGCAAGTTCGTAATTCCAGATTAAATACATTTTTCATTACTTTGCTCTAGATAAATGGGTTTGTCAGAACATGACGATCACAACGATACTAAACATAATATGTATAAATGATCAAAACATGAAGTTACATTCAAATGCAGAATTACACATATTTAAAGATTTTATTAACACATGATAACACTGCAGATAGTCCCAATTTATATGGGAAACCTCTAATGCACCGCAAAATCAATAATATACACATTAAGACTAGATTTGAGTACATTTTACCATTCTTTTGTAAGGATTAGGTTTCCTGTCCTGTGTAGTCCTGTGTGGTCATAAAATTTTACGAGCTGCAAGGGACTGGGGGTTGTAGCCCATGGCTCTCTTTGAGAAAGTTGGTGAGGAGAAACAATTCCAATTTATACGCTAGGAAAATTATAATCCTCGCATAACAAGGATTAACCATTGTACACACAAAACATATTCAAAATACATATTAATAAGGACTTACGAAAGTAAGGAACTTTACGAAAGGTTTCCTTTGTCTCCAGTGTGTTTGAGGAATTTGGGGGGGTTTTCAGGTCTCCTTTGAGGCTCGCATGGGTATCGTAAATACTTTAAGTCCAGCCCGGCTGGCGCCAGGCCAGGCACTTGGTCCAAAGATGTTTCATTTGTATGCCTGGACTTAACACATGAATCGATGACCCGCATATCTGTTACACCTCCCCCTTTACGTCAGATGAAGTCCCTGTGTGGACATCATCGGACGGCAATCATCAGGATGGGCAGATGACAAGTGAATCGTGATGGTCATGTAGCAGGTGGGTCATGATGGCAGGTGGTTCCTGAAGCTGAGGATTCAGCTTGATGAGGTTCGGTGTTGTCTTTGACTTGCCGTCCCTTTTCCGGGGATTCCATCGGAGACCTCCAGCCACAGTTGTCGTGAGTTTGGCTGTAGAGGTTTGCATCTCGTTGAGTATCCTGTATAGGATGAAGGTCACGCCAAGAGTCAGGGCGGGACCAATGACGGTGGAGATGCACTTTGCAGTGTCGGCAGCAGTCCAGGCTCGGACCGCAGATGACGGGTTCAGAACGGGCTCTCGAGGCTGTGCTTGGAGGGCTGTGTCGACAGGAGTAATGTCAATGTGTTGGGTGGTACCTTTCAGTACTTGGTCAAGCAGGTTGGCACGGGTGGCAGTGTCATGCTGGTCGTAGGTCAGCGTAGCTGAGTGCACAGGAGCGTTGACGAGCCATCTGTTACCCGCAATCTCTGCTTGCGTTTCTGTGACTTGTGTACGAGGCTTGGCTTCGGCAGGGCAGCGCGTATCGCTGACCCAGGGTTGCAGCTCGCAGATTCCTTCAGAGTTGTGTCTGAGGAAGGGTTTGCTAAGGCAGAGATAATGAATGTCTTTGGACAAAGCACACATGTGCATGTTTGGGGCCAGGTACAGCTGTGTGTCGCTGTCATGGTAGGCCACCACATTTGGAATGTGTGTTTTGGTGTGGGTGTTGCTTTTCCACATCCTGACACTGACAATGTCTTTAGGTCTGTAGACTTGGCTTGACTCGCTGATGGGTTGGTTCAGGAGCACATTCACTTCTCTCTGTTTGGGGTTGACGTGCCGTAGGAAGGCGCTATCCAGAGAGTTGGCCAGGTGCATTCGTAGCAGGTCAGCTGGCATGGTGATGGCGTAAGACAGCACAGTTAACACAAGGCTTAAGGGTATCATGTATGGTGGGGTTTTACTCGTGGTTAGGCTGTCTTTGGAGGAGCTAACCTCTGTTGTCTGTTGTTAATGCTGTAAACAGCTGAGTCTGGGTAAAGTTCTTCTGGAAGACAGTAAACAGTGCTGGGGTAGTGTGCCCTGTCATCGGTAGTCAGGAGTCTCAGTGGTTTTCTCGGTGGCAGCTGTCCTCTCTTTGGCTGACAGCACGGCACGGCAAACCACAGCAGCATCCTGGTACAGATAATAGGGAGAGAGAGAGAGAGAAAGGGGAGAAAGAAACAAACGAGGGCTGTCTTTGGTTGCACAGGGCAGCCTCTTTGCTTAGTGGGCGGCGACTGGGTTTAGCTCGCCCTCGCCCATGTTTTGCCACATCTTGCTGCTGGCATGACGCTTGCTTCAGTGTTTTGTCAGTGGCTCTGGTGCTGCGTGGTGCAGCACATTCTGCGTCATGGAAATATATTGGCATTATCCCCCTTTTGCTCCGTGGCATTACAAGCCCTGGCATTGTGATGTCAGACGGTGCACAACCCACAATATTGTTCTGTGCACGCAGCATGGCTTGTGTATCATGCAGTGGTCTGGGGCTTTGGTTGTCAGTGACTGTAGACTGGTTGCCAGGGTGGATGGAGGGGTCTGAGAGGTGGTAAAGCAAAGTCATTATCGAGTTTTCAGAAGCACGCATGTCCGCTATGTTGGTCTGTGTAGACAACGGAGCCAGCGTAAGCGATTCTGATGTAGGCAGTTTAGCTAGTAAAGTTCTTATGCTGTGTGTAATTACTTCAACCTTGAATGTGGGTGGGTGGGTTGGGAGTGACCACAGAATGTTGTTTAGTGTGCCAGTTTTGGCAAGGGTGTCAGTGTGATCTTTAAAGTCCTTGTCTAGACTTGGTAACTTCGAGTGTCCTTTTGCCTTCTTCCAGTACCCGATCACATTGTGTGTTTTTGTGATGTTATCACCTTGCTGGAACAGGTGTTGGTGTTTGACATGCTTGTTGTTTGCAAGTGTGAGTCCGAGTTCTACACATTCAGGTGAGGGTTGGAAGAAACCCAGCGTGTGGTGTAAGGTCTGATCACATTGCAGGTTGAGCCGAACAGCGACCCCTTTGGTGTAAGCTGGTACCACCGTACCCTGTTTGTTGACTAAGGTACAGAGGCATGAACTTGAGCCTGTCGTTAGGGCGTTGTACTCATGGCTGGCTGCTGGGGTTCCCGTGACCTCTGTGACCTGACCGTCTGGCTCTGTGGGAGTTCCCGTGACCTCTGCGACCTGACAGTCTGGCTCTAGCAACCTGTGTGGCTGGAGAGAAAGAGGTTCTCGCACTTTAGCAAAGTCTTTTAGCTGTTTGAAGTTCAGAAAAGGGTCAAAGTGTTCTAGCAGGTCTTTGTCGATGAGCAATGTATGAGTGTTCATTGGTGGGACATACATGGGATGTATTAGACTCATCGGAACGATTGTCAGGTGAATGGAAACAACCTGTTCAAACTGGATGTCATTCTGTCTGTACACCTGTAAATTCAGTTCATAGTTTTGAGGTGTAAGAGTTTGATCTTGTCTCTTAGCTTCAAATTGGAGTCTTTTGAAAAGGTGAGATGAGATCACCGTCAGGTTTGATCCTGTGTCGATCAGGTCTTTCCTGTTGACTCCTTTTCGGCACACACCCTTTTTGACAAGGCTGCCCAGGAATGTTGGCATCAGGGTAGGTGTGACGATCGGTGGGTGGTGAGGACCGGTCTTGTGTAGCTCGCTACGAAGGCAGGTAGTCAAAACAGCATTTTCTGGTACCTTGTGTTTGTGGTACCTGGTGTGAGGACCTGTGCTGTCTCGTTCAGGGTGTGCAGCTGTTGACTGTGGAGCTTGGGTGTTGTTGTCACTTTGTGCTGTAACAGTTAGCTCTGTGGTCTGTAGATGACAGGCAGTGTTCTGGGTGCTTGGCTCATCTTCCTTGCGAGTTTTCATGTGAAAAAGATCTTTCAGCACCCTCAGGATCTCTGCTGTCTCAGACGTGGCTGCACTGTGTTGCCCCTCTGCAGGCTTGGAACGGTATTGACTCTCTGTAAAAATATCTGTGACTGTGGTGTTGTAGGGCGCCATCTAGGGTTAACTCCAAGCAGTGCTCAGAGACAGAGACTTTGGTTTTTTTTACAGTCTTTTCACAAATAGTCTTTTGCTTGGTGCAAGCTTTGTGGGCTAGGTTCCGTAACTCTTGTGTAGTCCTGTTACGGGGACACGCTGGGACTCTGAGATGAAAACTCCAACTGGCATGTAGGTTTAGGAGGAACAGAGTTTTTAAGTTGAAATCCTGTTCCATACCTGGTTCGTTGCATGCTCTGAAGTAGGTGTTTCGTAGCTGACTACAGAAAGTCTGTGGGTTTTCAAATCGGCCCTGTTTGAGGTCCATAGCAATAAGGAGCCCATGGTCTGAGTTTGGATCAGAGAATTCAAGAATCAAAGTCTGTAGCAGTTGCTGGTAGTACGCTTTGACAGTCTCTGGTTGACGATCCAGAAAGCAATGCACAATCACGGCTGGACGTGATTTTTAACAGGTACAATGTGTTCACATCTGTCACGTTGGCGACAGTTTGCAAATGAAAGTCAATGGCTTGTAAAGAAGCATGAACGTCATGTCCTCCTGCAGGATCTGGATTGAATGTAGAGATGCTTCTGGCTAGCTTGTGAAGTTCTCTGTGAGCAGTGCAGGGTTTAGTGACATGCGTTCTCTGGAAGGGTTCTGTCCCCTCCATTGTTGACAGATGTTCTTGTAAGCTGGCTGGTGATTTCCTTAGAAGTGAGCTTACACCCCCTTTTCCAGCTCTGGGTTCTTGGCTGAAAGGGTTGGAGTGACGGGCCGGGAGAAACTTTGTGATGTGCGTTTCTCCGATGCAGCCACTCTGTAATCTGTGAGATTGTCTCAGTTCTGTGTGAACAGTGTCAAGTTCATCTTGGAGCTTGTCTCTCTGCAGAATAAGCTTGTTGAATTTAGCTCGGGCCGCTTGCAAGTGTGTTTTGCAGGCCCAGGTTTTATAGTCTCTTTCTTTCAGTTCAGTCTCTGCTCTTTTTAGGAGAGCGTCACCTTGCTGGAGTTTTTTGTTGAGTTCTTTTCGGGCTTCTCTCTCCAGCTGTTCTCTTTGATCTGTGTCGAGGCGAAGATCTTGCAGGGCATTGTGAAGTCTTTCAACTCCTTTCTGTAGCTCTGGATCTGTGTCGTCCTCTTTCTCGCGCTGGTTCTGGGTCTTGAGGAGGAGCTGATCAAGATGACTCTGGGTTGGGGCCTGGTCCTTCCAGGCCTCCTCCGCGATGTTGCTCCGTTCACTGAGCCGTGCCTGGGCGACAAGAATGTGAACTAGGCTTCCGAAGATCCTGGTGAGTTCTCTGTAGTAGTCGCTTTGGTTTGGATCGCGTGCCATCAGTTCATCTAGCTCGGTGTCTAGTTGCTCTGGGTGCTGCAGGTTACTGGCGTCCTTGGGCAGGAAGGGGGTCGTCACTGCTTTCAACCATGTCGAGAGGTGGCCCCCGTGGACTGCTGGACTGGATGCCTGGAACATCCTGATTCTCTGTCGGTGAGAGAAGCACAGCACACACACACAAAAAGACCAATGCAAGTTCGTTCTATGTTTAACGAGCTGTATTCATACGGGCTGTGCCGTTTATGAGAATTTTGGGGCTGACTGATGCAAACAGTCAGACAGTTAAGTAGCCAATTAACTTGGGTCAACGAAGGACCTGAAATGGAGATTTGACAGGCAGTAGCCTAGCGGGTCGTGTGATGACACCGGCTGCTGGTGGTCGCTCTACTATTTAACTTTGTTGGTGGCTCCCAGGTTACTGTCTCTATGTGAAATGAAAGAAACAAATCACAACAGAACAGGGTGTAGAAAAAGATCAAAGTGAAACAACACTTGAAATGAGATAAAACAATAGAAACACAATGTGTTAGTGAGAATAAAGAGGCCTAAGCCTACTGTTAGGTTTTAAGATAGGGCCAACAGGTGAGTGGGCTATTTGGGTAGGAAACCTAGAAATATGGTGTGGTTTAAAGAAGCAAAAGGGTTAAACACTTAAAATATATCCTGGGGAATATCTAATATTCTGTGGCTTATAATAAGTGGATGGGTTTTATCACATTTGGTTCACCTGGTGGAATCCAGCGGCACGGTCAGCCTCCCTGGCGCCCCCAAACACTCAACCGCAGTGTCCCTGGCCCTCCGTTACTCTGACGCTGCGCCCTCTCAAACAGCTTGTGACTTTAAACACAACCGGCAACACCAAGATGTCAACCGCCAGACAGCACTACAAAATTGGGCTGTTCCCCAGAACCCTCTCTTCGAAAAGAAAGTGGCCCCTGATTTAGGCCCCGGTATAGGTACTGGTCCCAGAGATTGCGTTGTGTGTCGGCTGGACTGATTGATCACCGTTGGAGTGCCAAATTGCTGATGTCTCCACTGCATGCCACAAACGGACAGAAATAAGAGGGACCGAGTTTCACTCACGGCCAGTGTTGGTAATGCCGGTCGGCCCCCTTGCTCACTGGAAACCTGAGATGACTGTCCAATCGCCAAGGGAGTTCTACAATCATATACACAAAGGATGAACAAAGGAAACTTAAAGTGAATTAAGGTTTGGTTTATTTAATCATCAACTGAGTAAATATATATGTAGCAATGAGAGGTAACAGCTTTACCTAATAATGATAAACAAAAACAAAGGAATTATGATAATCATGGTAATTATCAAAATAACCTAAGTCAAAGGGAGAAGAAAAATAATAAAAATAAAAATAAAAAACAGGAATGAAACAAGGGAGAAGGAGTAGCTGGTTTTCACCACAAGGGGGGGGGGTACTGCTTCTCTGTCTTTAACCTGCTGAGCAGAAAACTTAATTCAAATTAAAAATTCAAAACTGGTTTAAATCAAAATTTAAAATAAGCATGTAAGAATTAAAAGGAAAATCTGAATAATATCCTATAATAACCCATGATAGCTTGTAAGTTATCATTAATGATCATGAAATTAATCAAACAGGGTGAGATTAATCAAAAAGGGTAAAAGTGGACATGCAATTCAAAACAGAATGGAAAAGACAGAGGTCTGTTAGTCGATTTAACAGGAGACTGCCACTAGATGGCTTACCTTCTAAATGGGTCAAACCGTAGTTGACCTGACACATCTAGATTTCCACTATTAATAATTACATTTTAATTCAAATCATGTTTGAACCAAACTCAAAGTAAATGTAAACAGTCAAAGGCAGGGAACATTCTTTTGTTTCCCTGTAATAATATTCGCACGAGCAAAGCTGTAAATGCAAATAATTATCGAGAATTTAGACATCTAATTCAAATACATTACAGGGGATTATAAATTAGCAATCAGAGCGCATTATCTGAAACGGCCACAGGATGGCAGCTTTGCACTCATGCAAGCTGGAATCAGAAAGCAGGGCGTACCCTGAAATGTCTAACCCACGCGTTCCCTCTGGTGTTTAGATAGCGGAATTACAATTTCAATATGACTTAGAAATTATCTGATCGTTTGTCAGGCTGATTTTCTGCATCAAAAATCACAAGTAACACTGAGGTGCTATATTAACAGCACCCGTTCACTTCCAAAACACAAATGTAACAAAACAGGAATTTTCCAACTGTTGACTCCAATAAACAATTATCAAAATAGCACTTATGATTTAAATTTTTTAGGTTAAAAAATCGGGTAGCTAAGCCAATTTTATACCAGGAGTTTTTATCGTTTATTTTTTTTGAATATCATGTGGTTTACCATGAATTCAATAACGATATTTAATAAGCAAGGCCTTTTTAACTGAATCTGAGGAACATCGCTCATGTTCAGATTTACATGTTGCAACTAATAAAAGATTTCTTTATCTTTAAATTATTCATATTAAAATGTTCTCACTGTAAAAAGATTTTGGTCTTTCTTAACAGGATACTTTTAACATTATACTGCAGTTTACGTTCATTAAAAATAACAGTGACTATACTGTTAAGTTTCTACAAATACCTAGCGCGCTGACTGATCAGCTTTTTGCCTCAGTCAGTCGAGTGAGTTCACGTCTTGCGACTTATCTCACAAGTAACGTTACATAATTTCATAGGGCACGTGCAGAAATTATTAAAAACCATATACACAGATTGATTGCTCACAAAACTAAGTTTGAAATGCCCGCATTCTCCACCATAACCGTAACAACAATGAGTTTTACAGAATAATTAACTCAAATGATATATAGGGAATTTGAATAATTAATCAGGAATATGATTAATTTATATCTCAGATGACAGTTACATTAAATTTGATTGATTATGAAAAATAGCTCAATTGCCTATACCAATAAATAATCACAGGGCACTGTAACTTACTCATTAATATGTCAATATTACATTCTTCATACCAATTATTGTGATCTCTTACTGTAAATTACTGCAAATCAAACAGTGGTTTGTCCAGCAAACCACTGTTGACCTATCAATTTTCAATAAAGTTATCACGCCTTATAATTCAAGGAAAAATATTCGATGGCCATGAAAACATTATCCTATCCTTATGATAAATTTAATTTCTAAATTTAAAGCTTGTAGCTAAAGATCAGACATCTCAGTGATTTGTAATGTAAGTGGGGTGGAGTGCAAGCCAATCGTCAGTATATGGGTTTTTAATAAATCAACTAATAATACATCAAACTACAAATCACACAGAGTAAATATGCGTACGACAATACAAACAGTAAGCTTTATACAAGACATAACGGAATCCAAATAAAAGAGAGAGAGAGAGAGAGAGAGAGAGAGAGAAAATAGAATGAGATCACATAAGGAGCTTAGGTATGGAAATCATAGTCAGTAACTTTTGGAAGCCAACAACAATCAGATCATAGCAACAATTTAAAGCAGCATTTAAATCTCCATAGAAAAAACTGATACTTGCATGGCCCAGTGTGCGTGGCGTGAGATCGGCGTCGAGCGTGTGAGCTTTGCGCGCTGTTCCTTTTGAAAACAGCGTGCGTGGTCCTGGAGGCCATGTGACGCGCGTGCACGCTGCGCTTGATCTTGGCGTGAGCGTGTAGCACGTGGTCCTTTGTTCTGTCCTCGCGGGGTATTTGAAAGGTTCAACAAACAATGTTCCAGAATTCGTCTTCCTTGTGTGGAGAGGCGAATAGTTTAATAAACTTAGTAAAGAAAAGAAAAGAAACAACAAAAACGAAAGCTTCCAAAGGAGCCATTAAAATGGCTTTTTCTCTCAGCCCCTGTGCTGAGGGGGGGGCTTGCGCTATGAGCGGAAGTAACGTTGGTCGCACAGGAGAGCAGCGTGTCCGAGGACCAAGAACGAGAAGAAGAGAGGAAGAGAATAGGCGGACCTTGTTCGGTCGTTCTTATGGCTTGAGATGGTCCCCGCCTCTTTTCGCGTGAACAGCCAATGAACATCCGCGATCTGAAGCGGAGGGAAAAGTTCCTTTGTCGCTGTGGAGACAACCCCCTGGTGATCTAGGGCTTGTCCAATTTCCAGGGATTATTCTAGCAAGTTCGTAATTCCAGATTAAATAAATTTTTCATTACTTTGCTCTAGATAAATGGGTTTGTCAGAATATGACGATCACAACGATACTAAACATAATATGTATAAATGATCAAAACATGAAGTTACATTCAAATGCACTGCAGATAGTCCCAATTTATATGGGAAACATCTAATGCACCGCAAAATCAATAATATACACATTAAGACTACATTTGAGTACATTTTACATTTCTTTTGTAAGGATTAGGTTTCCTGTCCTGTGTAGTCCTGTGTGGTCGTAAAATTTTACGAGCTGCAAGGGACTGGGGGTTGTAGCCCATGGCTCTCTTTGAGAAAGTTGGTGAGGAGAAACAATTCCAATTTATACGCTAGAAAAATTATAATCCTCGCATAACAAGGATTAACCATGGTACACACAAAACATATTCAAAATACATATTAATAAGGACTTACGAAAGTAAGGAACTTTACGAAAGGTTTCCTTTGTCTCCAGTGTGTTTGAGGAATTTGGGGGGGGTTTCATGTCTCCTTTGAGGCTCGCATGGGTATCGTAAATACTTTAAGTCCAGCTTGGCTGGCGCCAGGCCAGGCACTTGGTCCAAAGATGTTTCATTTGTATGCCTGGACTTAACACATGAATCGATGACCCGCATATCTGTTACATGGTATATGTGAGGATTTCCAGTCAGGATTTAGACTGTATCACAGTACTGAGACTACTCTCCTTAGAGTTACAAATGACCTGCTCTTATCATCTGATCGTGGTTGTATCTCTCTATTAGTTCTATTGGATCTTAGTGCTGCGTTTGACACAGTTGACCACAACATTCTTTTGCATAGACTTAAATACTTTGTTGACATTAATGGAAGTGCATTATCATGGTTTAAATCGTACTTATATGACCGGCATCAATTTCGTAGCAGTGAATGAAAAGGTATCATATCAATCACAAGTGCAGTATGGAGTACCTCAAGGCTCAGTACTAGGGCAGCTACTCTTCAAGCTTTATATGTTACCCTTGGGAGATATCATCAGGAAACATATGGTGTTAGCTTTCACTTTTATGCTGAGGATACTCAGCTCTATATTTCATCGCGGCCCGGTGAAGCACACCAATTTGAAAAACTAATGGAATGTATAGTCGATATACAAAACTAGATGACGAGTAATTTCTTACTGCTAAATTCTGAAAGAAAAAAAAACAGAGGTGTTAATTATAGGACCTAAAAACTCTACATGTAATAACCTAGAACACTGTCTAAGACTTGATGGCTGCTCTGTCATTTCTTCATCATCAGTTAGGAACCTAGGTGTGGTATTTGATCGCAATCTTTCCTTAGAAAGCAACGTTTCTAGCATTTTTAAAACTGCATTTTTTCATGTCAAAAATATATCTAAATTATGGCCTATGCTCTCAATGTCAAATGCAGAAATGTTAATCCTAAACATTTATGACCTCAAGGTTAGATTATTGTAATGCTTTATTGGGTGGTTGTTCTGCACGCTTAGTAAACAAACTACAGCTAGACCAAAATGAGTTCTTACTAGAACCAGGAAGTATGACCATATTAGCCCTGTCCTGTCAACACTGCACTGGCTCTCTATCAAATATTGTATATATTTTCAAATATTGCTTATTGCTTATAAAGCCCTGAATTGTTTAACACCTCAGTATTTGAATTAGCTACTTTTACATTATAATCCTCTACATCCACTACATTCTCAAAACTCTTTTTCCTATTTGGCGCCTAAACTCTGGAATAACCTACCTAACATTGTTCGGGAGGCAGACACACTCTTTAGTTAGTTTAAATCTAGATTAAAGACCCATCTCTTTAACCTGGCTTACACATAACATACTAATATGCTTTTAATATCCAAACCCGTTAAAGGATTTTAAGGCTGCATTAATTAGGTAAACCAGAACTCTTATTTCGAGGTCACCGTAGCCACCAGATCCAGTCTGTATCCAGATCAGATGGTCACTGCAGTCACCCGGATCCAGTACTTATTCAGACCAGATGGTGGATCAGCACCTAGAAAGTAGAACTGGCCCCCAGACTGAGCCTGGTGTAGCCGCACTGGATTGTACATTATAATGAACTCAAATGATATATAGAGAATTGTAATAATTAATCAGGAATATGATTAATATATATATATATATATATATATATATATATATATATATATATATATATCATATGACAGTTAAATTAAAATTATTGAAGATTAAAAATAGGTCAATTGTATATATCAATAACTCATTACAAGGCACTGTAATTTACTCATTAATATGTCAATATTCCATTCTTCATATCAATTATAGTGATATCTCTTACTGTGAATTACTGCAAATCAAACAGTGGTTTGTCCAGCAAATGGCCGTACGATTAATTTATCAACTTTCAATAGGGTTATCACTTCTTATAATTCAAGGAAAAACAGTTTCTGGCCATGAAACATTCTCCTATCATTATGAAATTTCGGTTAGTAAAAAGTAACAAGCTTGCATCTAAAGATCAGACATTTCATTGACTCATGATGTAAGCGTTTCAGACAGAAGCGATCATGAATATATATTGGTTTTTAATAATTGAACTAATAATATATCAAACTACAAATCACACAGAGTAAATACGCGTATGACAATACAGACAGTAAACTTTGTACAAGACATAATGGAATCCAAATGAGGGAGAGAGAGAGAGAATGAGTGAGAGAGGATGAGAGAGAGAGGTGAGAGAATAGGAGCGATCACAGAATTATGCACTCAGTTATGCAAACTCACAGACAGTAACCTTTTGAAAGACAACAACCAATCAAATCACCTTGATAAGGTAATAAACTTTAAGCAGCATTTAAATCTCTGTATAAAATAATGCTTGCGTGTGGTATCTTTGTGATTGGGCGTGTTCTGACATGTCTTCCGGGGCTGCTGCGGAATCATGCGATATTTGAAAGGTCCAACAAAGTAATGTTTCAGAGTTCGTCTTCCTCGTGTGGAGAAGTGAATAGGAGAATCAACTTAGTAAGGAAAAGAAACAAAAACAACGGAGATGGAAGTGCTGAGATCAGAGACGATAGAAGAGAGGAACAAGAGTGGGGACCAAGAGTGCGACCAAGAGCAAGAGATGGCAGAACTTCCTGGGTCCGTTCTACTTATGGAGTGACTGGTTCATGCCTCTGTTTGCGCGAACAACCAATGAACGTCTGATCTGAAGCAGGAAAAATGTTCCTTTGTCTCAGGAGAAACACCCACTCTAATAAGTTATGGCTTATCAGATTTCAGCAGTGATATTCTAGCAAGTTCGCAATTCCAGATTAATACATTTTACATTAATTTCCTTTATATAAGTGAGTCCGTCAAAGCATGACGATTCCACAGATACCAAAAATGACATATATAACTGATAGAAACGACATTACATTCATATGCAGTATTACACATATTTAAAGTTTGATTAACATACGAATAAAATTGTAGATACTCCAATTTTTGATTATGGAAAACATCTAATGCACCAAAAGGCAATATTCAATACATGTAGAATACATTAAGAAAAGGTGCCAGTTTAGAATACATTGAGAAAAGGTGCCAGTGAGCTGGCTTCGCTGTTCTGTTTCCCAGTGGGATCATAAAGTTTTATGAGCTGGTCAGGAGTAGGGTTACAAAATCATGACTCTTTTTGAGAACATTCATTCCAAAAATATTAAACGGACCGTAGATGACGGGTTCAGAATGGGCTGTGTCAACGGGAGCAATGTCAATGTGTCGGGTGGCAACTTTTGGTACTTGAATCCACATGCTCTGCTCAAGCAGGTTAACACGGGTGGCAGTGTCATGCTCGTCGTAGGTCAGTGTAGCTGTACGCACAGGAGTATAGATGAGCCATCTGTCACCTACAATCTCTCCTTGCGTTTCTGTGACTTGAATACGAGGCTTGGCTTCGGCACAGCTATGGTACACAGCTAGGTACAGCTGTGTGTCGCTGTCCTGGTAGGCCACCACATCTGGAAAATGTGTCTTGGTGTGGGTGTTGCTTTTTCACAACCTGACATTGACAGTGTCTTTAAGTCTGTAGACTTGGCTTGACTCGCTGATGGGTTGGTTCAGGAGCAAATCCACTTCTCTCTGTTTATGATTGACGTGCAGTAGGATGGCACTATCCAGAGAGTTAGCCAGGTGTATTTGTAGCAGCTCAGCTGGCGTGGTGATGGCATAAGCCAGCACAGTTAGCACAAGTCTTAAGGGTATCATGTTTGGTGGGGTTTTACCCGTGGTTAGGCTGTCATTGTAGGAGCTAACCTCCCACAGCATGTCTGTTGTTAACCCTGCAACCAGCTGAGTCTGGGTAAAGTCATTCTAGAAGACAGTAAACAGCGGTTTCATGAGGTTTACGGTCTGGTTCGCTGCATCGACACTGGACATACCAATGTTAAACAGAGTTCTGGCAGCAGCGGCGGCTCTGAGCAAAGCTCCCGGGAACTGTTTGGAGAGGTGGTGGTGTCCACCTAACTCTATTTGTGTAACAGTCACTTTCTCATGTTGGCCTAACCTCTCTCCATCGGACACCTGTCCAACTGTATTGGGTTACGGTGCTGGGGTAGTGTGCTCTGTTGTCGGTGATCAGGAGTCTCAGTGGTTCTCTTGGTGGCAGCTGTCCTCTGGTTGACTGACAGCACAGCGTGGCGAACCACAGCAGCATCCTGGTCCAGATAACAGGGAGAGAGAGAGAGAAAGGGGAGGAAGAAACAAGCAAGGGTTGTCTTTGGTTGGACAGGGTAGTCTCTTTGCTTTGTGGATGTTGACTGGGTTTAGCTCGCCCTTGCCCAAGTTTTGCCACATCTTGCTGCTGGCATGACGCTTGCTTCAGTGTCTTGTCAGTGTCTCTGCTGCTGCGTTGTGCAGCACATGATGCGTATTGGAAATATATTGGCATTTTTCCCCTTTTGCTCCGTGGCATTACAAGCCCAGGCATTGTGATGTCAGACGGTGCACAAACCACAATGTGGTTCTGTGCACGCAGCATGTGCTTTGTATCATGCAGTGGTCTGGGGCATTGGTTGTCAGTGACTGTAGACTGGGTGCCAGGGTGGATGGAGGGGTCTGAGAAGTGGTTAAGTAAAGTCATTTTGGAAGTGTCAGAAGCCCACATGTCCACTATGTTGGTCTTTGTAGACAGCGGAGCCAGCGTAAGCGGTTCTGTGGTAGGAATTTTAGCCAGTAAAGTTCTTATGCTGTGTGTAATCACTTTAACCTTGAAAGTGGGTGGGTGGGTGGTTTTGGGAGTGACCACAGCCTGTTGTTTAGTGGGCCAGTTTTGGAAAGGGTGTCAGTTTGATCTTTTAAGTCCTTGTCTAGACCTGGTAGCTTCAAGTGTCCTTTTACCTTCTTCCAGTACACAGTCACATTGTGTGTTTTTGTGATGTTATCACATTGCTGGAACAAGTGTTGGTGTTTGACTGGCTTGTTGTTTGCAGTTTTGAAACCATTCTGTTTACAGCACAGAAGATGGCACACGAAACTGAGTCTAGCATAGTTACAGTCTATACAGTCTTTGTTCAAACAGATGTTGAATTCAGCTGGTGAGTCGGCATAGTCGAACTGACACCTGTTGAAGGTGAACTGTCAGTTGCCAAATGTGAATGCCAGCTTGTGTTGGTTTTCCGGGTGCACTGGAATGGTCCAGAATCCAGAGGCCACATCAAGTCTAGCGAAGACTGTGGCTCCTCTGATTCGGGGCATTTCTTGTTCCAGCTGGGTCTTGTGCCATCGTGACAACGGCCTGTTGCTTCAGTTTCCTGTAGTCAATGGTGGGTCACCACTCGCAGTTAGGTTTGAGGACGGGCCAGATGGGGGCTGAGAAGGTGCTGTTGCATGGATGGATGACAGCTTTCCCCAGCATAGATTCAATGATCTCCTGCACTGGTTTGTGTGAGGCGATGGGAATCTTGTCCTGTTTGACAGAAGCGGGAGGAGCATCAGGGTGCGTAGGTAAGCACACGGTGTGTAGGTTGGTAAGACCACGGTCTAAAGAGTCTTTGGCACAGGATTCTTTGAGCTTATAAAGAACTTGTTTGAGTCTTTGGCGATCTGTATCGCTGTGAAGTGCATAAGCGTCTTGATTGAAAACCTGTGTAAGGCTCCTCCGTCGGTGTATCATCAGTCAGTTTGGTATTGAGAGGTGTAGCAGCTTCATCAGTCTCACTGATGTCTGGTGGGAGAATGTGTATACTGTGAGGTGTTGGTCCTCTGACAGATCCAATCTGCACACCTGGTCATTGGTCACCAACATGACAGATGTGATGGTGACGGATTTGAAGGGTGCAGTGAATAATGTGTTGTTTGTACTCCCTTCGGGTATCAGTGCAGGTGGAATGGGCTCAATGACAGGTAGTACAAGTTCAAAGTCATTAAAGTCATGGCTCACTAGCCATCCCAGGCCTTGGGAACATTGATGTCAGTTGCCGTGCAGTTGTTGCACAGGATGTATACAGGATCAATATTGACACTTCAGTGAGGGGTGTGAGTCCGAGTTCCACCCATTCAGGTGAGGGTTGGAAGAAACCCAGCATGTGGTTTAAGGTTTGACCACATCGCATATTGAGCCGAACAGCGACCCCTTTGGTGTAAGCTGGTACCACCATACCCTGTTCGTTGACTAAGGTGCAGAGGAGTGAACTTGAGTCTTGGTCTGCCATTGGGGCTGTGTACCCATGGCTGGCTGCTACGGTTCCCGTGACCTCTGTGACCTGGCAGTCTGGCTCTGTGGGAGCTCCCGTCACCTCTGTGACCTGAGAGTCTGGCTCTGGCAACCTTTGTGGCTGGAGCGAAAGAGGTTCTCGCACTTTAGCAAAGTCTTTTAGCTGTTTGAAGTTCAGTAAAGGGTCTAAGTGGTCTAGCAGGTCTTTGCCGATGAGAGTGTTCATTGATGAGATATAAATAGGATGTACTAGACTCATCAGACCGAATGTCAGCTGAATGGGCGCAACCTGTTCAAACCTGATGTCTTTCTGGCCGTACGACTGTACATTCAGTTCACAAGTTTGAGGTGTAAGAGTTCGATCTTGTCCCTTAGCTTCACATTGGAGTCTTTTGAAAAGGTGAGATGAGATCACCGTAAGGTCTGATCCTGTGTCGATCAGGTCTTCCATGCTCACTCCTTTTCAGCCCACCCCATTTTCGACAAGGCTGCCCAGGAATGTTGGCATCGGGGCAGGTGTGACAAATGATGGGTGGTTAGGACCGGTCTCATGTAGTTCACTGTGAAGGCAGATAGTCAAAGCAGCATTTTCTGGTACCTGTGCTGTCTCTGCTGTCACCTTGTGATGTGACAGTTAGCTCTGTGGTTTGTGGATGACGAGCAGTGTTCTGGGTGCTTGGCTCATACAGATGGCAGTTAGACAGAGTGTTGGTTTCAGTTCTTATGCTTAGACATAAGATGTTTGGTTTGCCTTTCTTGTCTCCTTGCGAGTTTTCATGTAAAGAAGCTCTTTCAGCACCCCCAGGATCTCTGCTGTATCAGACATGGCTGCCCTGTGTTTTTCGATGTGGGCTCAGGATTGAGCTTACCAGTGTCATGTCGAGAGTGGTTCCACTGCCGACTGTCGGGGCTTTGTGTCCTGGACGTGGGGATCGGCTCTTTTTGGGCCGCCGGTCCCAGAATCTTTCAGAGCGCTCGCTTTGGTGCTTTGGAGGAGTGGTATTGACTCTCTGTAAAAAGGTCTGTGACTGTGGTGTTGTGGGGCACCCTCTAAGGTTAACTCCAAGCAGTGCTCAGAGACAGAGATTGTGGGGTTTTCACAGTCTTTTCAGAAATAGTCTTTTGCTTGGTGCAAGCTTTGTGGGCTAAGTTCCGTAACTCTTTTGTAGTCATGTTACGAGGACATGCTGGGACTCTGAGATGAAAACTCCAACTAACATGTAGGTTTCGGAGGAACAGAGTTCGACATCCTTTTCCATACCTGGTTCGTTGCATGCTCCGAAGTAGGCTTTTCGTAGCTGACTATAGAACGTCTGTGGGTTTTCAAGTTGGCCCTGTTTGAGGTCCATAGCGTTAAGGAGCCCATGGTCTGAGTCTGGGTCAGAGAATTCAAGAATCAAAGTTTTTAGCAGTTGCTGGTAGTCCGCTTTGACGGTCTCTGGTTGACGATCCAGGAAACTACACTAACTAGACATCCAAAACGCCGCTTTTACCGCCACTCCTACCGCCACAGCGGCGGTGTAAAGTGCATTTGCAGCCTTTGACCGCTGAGTGGCGCTTTAACCACAAGTTATCAAACAAGCGCATCAAAGCACATTTTCGCAAATAGACATCAGTTTTGCCTCGCTGATGTGTTACATTTGACTGCTTCGGTCAGGGAAAATGAAAGAAAAACACTATAGTTTAAATATTTAATATATTTAATATTTAATAGTCACAGAAGAAAGTTTGGTGTTTATGAAGTTATATGCATTTCTTAGAACGAGAAAGAGAAAGAGTCTGTGCTTATATTTTCTAAGCTACATGGTATTAAACCATATTTTAGATTGGACACATTTAAAAGGTGTGCAGTATTATTTATACTATATTAATTATGCGTTATATTATTAGAAATTAATTGTGGTTTACTTTGCATCCGAGCATTAAAAGTGGTAGCCTATTTTAGGGGGGTAGGCTACATGGATTAATATGCAAAATGTCAATATTTTAATATATTATGCCTATATTTTAATTTATATTTTAAATATAAATATATTTTTTCCTTTAATAAAACAACATGCATTTTTGTTATTCGTTACCTGCCCTTTATTTTGACATAACCTATTGGGAAAAAGACATTTGTCTGTAAACTGATTAAGAAATTGTTGCATGTTTAAATGTGAAGCAGTGTATAATTCCGTTCCCATTATTTAGGTCCTAATTTGCCTAAAACAAGAAACGAATAAAATTAAACCGGCACGATTAAATATATTATTATTAAATAATAAAACTCTAAAGAATTAATAAAACGTCCTCACAATTAAACGCAAGTTCTCTCATTATAATCAACAACATTCACACGATGTAAAAAAAAAAAAAGCTTTAGTAATTGATAACTAAAGTAATTTTAAAGGGAACCTTCTTTACTTGCTTTTAAAGTAGGGTAATATATGGCCTAAAAAAATCCCAGTTTTTTTTTGTTTTGTTTTTTTAGAAAAAAATATGATTTATGATTTAAACCGATTTTTAAATCAATATTCAAATGACGAATAACTTTACAAAACAAGTTTTAATATAGTTCTTTATCATTCATTTAGCTGTCAAATTTATAACTGCAACAAGATGATTAATTTAATACTAGCCCATCATGTATTTAACCATCCACTCAGCTTTAAGAACTGTTCAGATTAAAACTGGCAGCTCAGCAGTGAGTCAGTGTCATGTAGGGAGGACCTGTTAATATTTTTTCTAGTTTATATTTCCATCTCGTTATGCAGCTGGTTTAGATTATTATTATTATTTTTTCTTATATAACTTATTTGTAAATAGAGCAGTCACTGTCTGTGTCTACACCGGACGCCAGAGTTGTCATCTGTGTCCCACAGCGAAAAGTGTGTCTAAACTTGATGACATCACACTATAGTGTCAAATCATCTAAACGCAGTGTCAGAACATTTCATCATAAACAGAACGAGCATCAGTTCACTGATGGGGATCGTGTCCAGTGTATCCATCACTGTGTTCTGTTGTATTTTGTTCTATCGTTCCACTCCAGACCGATGATGTTCGATGATGCTGATGTTCGTTTGGTCAGCTGAAACATCTCTCTCACTCGCAGCAGAGTCTGTGAGAAGCAACAACTTCCCCTCCGTGCGCACTGATACCAGAAACACGCTCCGCCTTCACCCAGTGAATAAAGTATTTCAGTATGTTTGAAATGTTATGTTGTAAAGCATATAAAATAATAATAATAATTTTAAAAAATAACAGGAGAGTTTCAAAGTGGCTTAAGCTATGTGTAAACTTTTTCCCTATATCACATGCCAAACTAATAACATTGTAAGCATTAGCTACATCTTTAATTGCTGCTTTCTGCTGTGAAAATGTTGTTTGTGATGAAAATAACATCTTTGTCAGTTATTTTATCTAAACAGATCGATTAACTTCTTCAAGATTTCAAAATCAGATAGCATGCTGATAATGTAGCACTGTAAGAAGTGTTGTGCCTGAACGCGTTCATTGAAGGATAGTTCTTGAACTCGTTCATATTTTGGGCGAACGTGAACTGAACTTGCTGAATTAATGCCTTATGAACGTTACTGTCAACTCATTCATTCTGGTGTCTGTGAAAGGCACGCTTTCTCAGGTTAACTTCGTTCAATAGGGTGCCAGATTTCTATAGAGCCTTCCAGGCGAAAAACCGGCTAAAACACACCGTAAACGTGTCTTAATATGTAGCGGAAAAACACCCAATCTGGCAACACCAGCCACCAGTGTCGCACCGCCCAGATAGCATACATATCCGGGCCTAATCTGGGCCAACTATGGCACATCTGGCTCAGTTCTGGCAGCGGCAGAGGTTATATGGGCCATCTCTGGCCCACACACATCAAGCCGGTTTTAGTTTGAGTTGTGGCATGCTGTTTATGGGCCAGATCTGGCCCGTGTGCAACAAACCGGCTTTAATTTGAGTCGTGGCTTGCTGTGTGTGGGCCAGATTTGGCCCATGTGTGACAAACCGGTTTTAGGTTGAGTTCTGGCTTGTTGTATGTGGGCCAGATATGGCCTATACCAGGTGACCAGATGTGCCATTTTCTGAAGACACGTCCTGGCAGATCACCTTACTTTACCAGTCAGTGGTTCTAAAACTATTTTGAGTACTGGACGCCCATAATATTTCAGGACACGTAATATAAATACATACACACATTTATTTGACCTACACGGACCTGTTATGAAGCTGCAATGTTATTCGATTTTTTTACATTTTTGTACCATGTCCTCTGGTGGGACACCATGTCCTTTGAACTTTTTCGGAACCACTACAAATTTTTTATGCTTTGTTGTGCATTAATATGACACCCCTAAATTATATATATTTTTTATTAAAAAGTGCATGTTAAGCTACATAATCCTAGAAAATTTTGCAAATGTGTCTTGCTTGCCACTAATGAAAGGTTAGCTTGGATTAGCAAGGTCATTAATTGACAGAAAAGGCTGAAACGTCCTTTGGTGTGATAAAAAAAAAAAAAAAAGTCCTCCATTGTGACAACTGTACTGTCACACCACAGGACAAAGTTTCTTTAAAAATAATTTTAAATAATTAAATAATATTTGTTTAACTCCTTTTTTATACTTTTAAATGCAATAATTACATTCATTAAATTAAGCTCTAATCATCAAAAAAAAAAAAAATATGAATCTGTAGAATATATGACAATTTCACTTTTTAATAAAAAAAGTTAAAAAAATGAACTTTTTTCATGATATTCACATTTCTTCAAGATGCACCTTACACACACACATATACATTATATATATATATATATATATATATATATATATATATATATATATATATATATATATATATATATATATATATATATATATATATATATATATACACGCATACATATATGAGTGTTCGTAAAAGCAACAATACAAAATCTTAAACTATAAAAGTGCCACTTTGTCCCACTATTATGTGCAGGCCTGGCATTTTGCACTGGGCTATAGAACTACAAAATGAATTTTAAATTACCAATATCATGATTGAATGACATTTTGAATTATGTAGTGATCTACTTCTATCCACCAAACAATTGTATGTGAATGTGTGAGACTTATGGTCATGGTTATAGGGAAATAACAAGAAGAACAAAGTGCAGTAAACGGTAAAACTGTTTGCACTACAAACCAGTACGTTCATAATTAAGACAATACATTAAAAATAACACAGTAAGATACAGCAGTTTGCAACAGTAGCCTACAGCTGTTTGTACAGCTAATATAGCTGGAATGACACCGAAAGCCAGACACATTAAATTTACAAATGGCCGCGACCCCTCTTACAGAAAAAAATAAGGGGCATATGTTTATTCATATGTTTATTTATGTAACGTAAGCGTGTGACTTTTAATTCGTGACGTGCTTTCATGGGCGTGCGCGCGGACCGGATGGAGTTGCCATGGAAACGCAGCGCAACACTGCAAATGTCACGAGGAAACACCCCGTTTCTCGCTGATTTCACTGTTTTCAGGTGAGTTAAGTCCATAAAATCACACAAATACTACTTATAACTGTTGTTGACACTTCTCTTACTTGTATTTGACTCGCTTCTGTTGTTTATTTACTTTATAGGAATGGTTTAATGTCTTCGAAAAAGTCCGTTAGCGTTTCTACCGTTTTCAGACGACGTATCGTCAGGTATGATAACTCTATTGTGCTCTTATTTATGAAAGTTTGGGAAACTTTTAATCAAATATTCATCTGTAGATGATAGCTTTTGACTGTTTTGTTGGTAATCTTTCAATGGATGATTGGAAATTGCTTAATTTATTTAACCTTAACATTTACACTTTACTGTTTATCGATAACGTCACGTTATCAAGAAGCGCGAAAATTGGCAGAAAACTAAAGTTGTTTTGATCTTTTATGGTAAACAAAACTGTTCTGCGATTTCAAGAGTGACAAAATAATCCTTCTACAACAGAAGGGAGTTTTCAAGATTTCTGAAGGAAGCTGCTGACAGAGATGTATGAAGCGCTGAAAAGGTTAAGTAACCTAATATGCATTTTTTTCACAACATATATCGCAATGAATCTGTTATTTTATTTATTTATTTTTTGCATCTCATCTGCTCTAGCTTGTTTCCGTCTAATAAACCTGGAACTGCAGACTAAATATTGTTGGCTCTGTGTCAGATTGCTTGTTTTGTTCCTAGATTCTCCAGTGCTGATGGCCTGCTGCATCCAGCAGAGTCGGAGTGAACCTACTGTAAGACAACATCTCCAAGATGCTATTGACCACAAGACTAGTACAGTAAGTCAAACCTCAAATATACAGTACATTAGTGTTCAAAAGCTTGAAGTTGATACCATTTGTAATAATTATCTTCTGCTCACCTCTGTAGTAATTATTTGATTAAAATATGTAAAAAGAGTAATATTGTGAAATATTATTACAATTTAAAATAGCTGTTTTCTATGTGAATACATTATAAACTAATTTATTCCTGTGATGTGCAGCTGCATTTTCAGCATCATTTCTCCAGTCTTCAGTGTCACATGGATCCCTCAGAAATGCTGATTTGCTGCTCAAGAAACTTATTATCAGCGTTGAAACAGTTGTGCTGCTTCATTTTTTTTGTGGAAACTGATGCATTTTATTTTTCAGGATTCACAGATGAATACAAAGTTCAAAAACCTGCATTTATGCATTTAGCAGACGCTTTTATCCAAAGCGACTTACAGTGCATTCAGGCTATCAATTTTTACATATCATGTGTTCCCGGGGAATCAAACCCCCAACCTTGCGCTTGCTTGCTAACACAGTGCTCTACCAGTTGAGCTACAAGAACACTATTTGAAACAGATGATTTTGAACAATTTGATGCATGTAACACTAACATTCAAATGTTTGGAGTCTATGTAACAACGAATCCAACAAAAAAAAAATTCAGCACGTCTGTATTTTAACATTGATCATAATCAGAAATGTTTCTTGATTAGTAAATCATCATATTAGAATGATTTCTGAAGATTTGTCACTGAAGACTGGAGTAATGATGCTGAAAATTCAGCTTTGATCAAAGGAATAAATTACATTTTAACATAATATTCACATAGAAAAGAGTTGTTTTGAATTGTAATAGTCACAGTGTTACTATTTTACTGTAATTTGATTCAATAAATGGAGCCGTGGTGAGCATAAGAGATTTTTTTATAAAGGCATAAAATATCTTACAGACCCCAAACTCTTGAATGGTTGTGTAAATTACAGTTATGATGTTCCTCCCAGTTAAATTTTATTAAAATGTATTAAATGTTACTCTGGCATATGCCGTCCATTCTATAGAGACCGTGTCTGTTCCCCAAAAACAGACAACAAATAATGTGTTTATTAAGGGATCTAGAAAAATTATTTCAGTTTAAACCTACTAGATTAAAAATAGTACTCAATGTACTCCATTGATGAAATAGTAAAAAGTGCACATTGCCTGAAATGATATGAACAGCAGCTATGCTAATCTTTCTCCCTTTGCCTTCCTGTTTCTGCAAATGTCCATCCCAAGGTTATTAGAAACTGCACAGCACAGGACTTGCAGGACTTGTGAGGACTTCAGATGATACCAGTACTCAAAAGACCTTAGATGATGGCAACTATAGATGGACATACAAACTACCGCCACTGCAAAAAAGGTAATGTTAATTTGAAAGAGCTGTGTCACAGTATCAAGGGCTCCCTTATCAGTTCTGCTTCCATCATTGGAGAGTAAAAGATAAAAATTTTTTTTGATGTTTTTATTAGTACATATACGTTATCTTGCACATTTTATCTCCCCAACAGATTCTAATTTGAAAGAAGTTTATAATGCATGTTCGCTACTCCCAATTCAGAAGACTGAATCAGCCTGTGTATCTGAATGTTTCTCATAAGCACTCCTCTCTGCCGCGTCTGAATTTGGGATTTTCCTTAGCTGTCAGTTATAAATGTCAAAATTAAAAGAAATAAACGTTTGAAATATATCAGTCTGTGTGTAATGAATAAATATAATATACAAGTTTCACTTTTTGAATAGAATTAGTGAAATAAATCAACTTTTTGATGATATTCTAATTATATGACCAGTACCTGTATTTCATTGCTCTTTTGTTGATTTTGATTGCTTCCATTGTCCTCATTCGTAAGTTGCTTTGGATAAAAGTGTCTGCTAAATGTAAATGTAATGTTAGTGTATTTAACTATATTTATAAATATTTATCTGTATTTTTTATTTTGTAATAATTTAAATGTATTTGTTTTATATCTATACATGTAGTTGTATTCATGTATGTATATTTATTTGTCAAATTTTTATATTTTAATAAAGCAGTTTAGACTACATGAGTGTTTTCTTTATTCTGGATGAATTACATATTCTTTTGTGTCTAGAAAGGGTAAACATGGGCCATATCTAACCCAGAAGTCAGCCACAACTGGGACGGATCTGGGCCACATCTCAGAAATGGCGTGGTTGACATCTGGCCCAGATGTCGCCCATGCCATTTGTGAGATGCGGCATGGATCTGGTACAGTTGTGGCTGACATATGTCAGCCAGACTCAGGTTGAGTCATCGCCGTCATTCCGCACGGTATGTGGGCCAGAAGAATATGGGAGATGTGGGCCAGAACTGAGCCACATGTCATTTGCTATCTGGGCGCCATCCGCCGCATGCGTGACGCGTCATCAAAAAAAACACAAAAAAAAACGCATCGAGGCGACAGCAGCATGTAGCAAGAAGGCGTATGATCATTTAAAAGAATTTTATGATGCTTATGACAAGGTCGGTGAGAATGGGAGACAAAGCATTAAAGCAACAAGGGGGAAGTGCTGTCCCCTCAATGCTAATGTAAACCCTGGTTGGATAAGGATTCAAAATTGGATATGAAGATGAAATCTGACGCATAGTTTCGTTGTTAAAACTGATAAAATAATTGCTGTCTGTTGTTGCAATAATTTTGAAAAATAATAGCTCGCAGCAACATATGGAAAAAAAGAACTATGAACTAGTTCATTTTTGGAACTGTGTGAACTTAGTTCAAAATTTTGTAGTTTGAACTATGAACTGAACTAGTTCATTTTAAAATTTGTGAATTGAACTTTGAACTAGTTCATGTAGAAAGTGAACTTTCCCAACACTGACTGCAAGATTACATTTGTTTGAACGCATTATTGCGAATTGAGTGTGAATCTGTTTAAATCATGCTTTAACCCGAAAATAATCAGTAAAAGAAACAGATAAACCCTTAACATCCAGCTCGACTCTTGCGGTCAACCTTCTGATCAAGCTAAATATGTTGGCTATTGGCATGAATTTTACTCACGATAAGAAGCTCATATTCAAGTGTTTGTGCAAAAATTATTAATGTGCATTAATGACAGGGAGGCGCCTTCTCATCACTTTAATTTTTCATGATAATGATAATGATAATTTTTAATTAACATAATATCGTGGTGTCTCACATAGGTACATTAAAAATATATCTACAGAAAGCTTGAAATGTGTTTAAACGAAAAGGAATAGTGTAATGTGTGAATGTTGCATTTCTCTCGTCGGAAAGAGCCAGCACTGTGAATATAACCAAAACAACAGTCCTATATAAACCGGTTCAGCAAGTGAAAGCCTCATGACACTATCCATATGAAAGAGCAATTCACACCTTTATCTCGACCCCACAAGCCATGAATAACTATCCAAAACCCAACCCCCTCCAGCTGAACAGAATTCGGTCTGTGTTTTGGCTCTGAGGAACGGTGTGTTACTGGGCTGAAACATGCCTGCACTACATTTCATAATTTTCTCGCAGCCCACATTATTATTTTCACAAGACCATAATGATAATAACAAATCGTCAATTAATAATTAATCATTATTTTACGAAAATCATTGTTATTTGTGATCGTAGATGTTTGATCCACGGTGGAACCGTATCTCGGTGGAACCTGTGTGCTTTCTTACGGGGAAGTCGTGGCCTAATGGTTATAGGGTTGGACTCCCAATCGAAGGGTTGTGAGTTCTAGTCTCGGGCCGGACGGAATTGTGGGTGGGGGTAGTGCATGAACAGCTCTCTCTCCACCTTCAATACCATGACTTAGGTGCCCTTGAGCAAGGCATTGAACCCCCAACTGCTCCCCGTGCGCCGCAGCATAAATGGCTGCCCACTGCTCCGTGTGTGTGTGTGTGCGTGCGTGCATTTCGGATGGGTTAAATGCAGAGCACAAATTCTGAGTATGGGTCACCATACTTGGCTGAATGTCACTTCACTTTCACTTTTGATGGAGGCTTTAAGACCAAGCGGAGTCCTCTGTTCCCGCCTCACAGCAGGCGGGTCTCCGAGGCTTCACTGTCTGCAGTTTGACTTTACTGAATCAGATTGAGGCGAACTTATTGATCATGAGCCCAACATTTAGCAAGGCAAGGAAGGAAGACGTATATCATTGAGCTAATGCTGTTAAAGAGAGAGAGAAGTCTAGGACTATTCTTAAACTTGGAGCTCATTATATTGAAGTACATATCCAAACACCAGAAGCGTTATGCATTTTATGAATGATGAAATGTTATGAAAATTATGAATTTTATTTATTCACATGCCGTATGGTTGAAATAATATTTTAGTTCACAACTTTAAGTTTCGTTGTTTAAAAAAATGCTTTATTGGCTAATGTTTCATAAACCTTCAGTTGTTATGCTCTAAAACCCATGCCATTATTAATTTCACAGTATTTTTACCACCTAAATGACTAATCTTTAAAGTCACAATTCTATAATGGTCAAAATTACTCAGGCCAATGGTATTTTTTAATGACATTATTTTATTATTATTATTATTTGAATAATTGTAGCTTACATAAATAGGTAAAGCAAAACAAATATTCGGATTGTCCCTTATTTTTCCCCTTGTTTTCCTAAAGAATAAACACATATTTTTTACATGAATAAACATGATAACATATTATTAATTAATAAAAACAATTTAAGCAATTAAAACCTTTTTTTAAAACTTGAATTTAAATATTATTAAACTAACTTTAAATTCTCAAGGAGTTTATAAGTAAAAAAAGTTCTAAATGAACTTTTGTTAACAATATAATTAGAACTAACAATATAATTTGATTTTTTTAAATGAACAATTCCTGCATAAAATGGGACAGCAACCTTTATATCAGTGGTTCTCAACCTTTTTTTCCAGCGAGCCGCACTATGGTCTAAGTGCAAGTCTACGCATATAATTTACTTATTACGTCAGCAATACAAACCAACCTGATTTATAATATTATAGCCTAACTATTATGATATATAATCTATTACATTCATTGAAATAAAAAATTCTACTCCTCATAAATAAAACACCTGATACTGTCGGGAGCTGACCAATTTTGTGAGATTCAGCTTGAAAGGAGTAACACAAAGAAGTTGCGATTGTAACGCCTATTATACTTTCCGCATGAGCAATCCAGATGCAGACATGGCCAGCGAGGACGCAGACTTCTTCAATTTATACTTCTGAATGCGCAGGCTGATGGCCAGCTCTGCAATTGCCCAGAATTATTGCACATTTCACTTTATATTCTTTTACTGACGGATTGCACAGGTTTGAGTAGCAATGAGCTTCTTCACTCTGCCTGGCTGCACATGTGCAATTTTGCTTTTGAAGCCAACTGACCAGGCGCACCTGTCCGCGCGGTCATCTGCTAGAGATCGGCACACACTCTCCAATGACGATTTTTACTTCACGCCTACCTAACGGTCCATAGCGGACTCGCGGACGAAGAAAGTTTGACAGAGGGTTTAAGATGCAGGCTTGCATGACTTGACGCGCAACATTTCAGAAAATGTGCGTTCACAAATGTAGCCTATTTTGACCCAAATATGGAAAGCACTATTGAATTTAATAATATGAGGTTCTCTCTTGAGATATTTGCCACATTTCTTCAATTAATGATTGTTACATAGTGTATGGTGTTTCCATTTATCTGAACTTCTTCAAGTGAGTTGCAGGGCAAAAAAAAAAAAAAAAAAAAAAACGAAAATCCAGCATTTCTCCTTTAATACTGATACTGCGACTGTTGACAGTTTGTACATGTTCATTCGCTGGCATTTTTTGAATTTCTTTTTTTTCTCCCTTAAAAAACAAATGTGTCCATTCTGATGCGCAATTTTACCTTACAGGCAATTTACCTAATAGCTGTTGATGACTATTTGAATTTAATTTTGCCAAAGTGCGCGCTTGTACAGTATGTGTTCGTTAAATGCTTATGCCAGTGCTCATGTCTGAAAATAATATATGAAGAAGAAAAAAAAAACACTTTAAAACATTAGGATATAGCTTATATTTCATTAGTAGCATTTTTTTTTTAAATTGATGTAAACAATAAAATTTTAAAAACTGATAAAGTTTTTTTTTTTTTTTTTCAGCATGTTGTGCAGACCGCATTATAATTCGTGACGGGCCCCGGGTTGAGAACCACTGCTTTATATCAAACATTTTTAAATCGTCCACAGCTGAGCATCGCTGGAGGCTGATCTGCGCCAGATCGCGTGAAGTGAATGTAATGAACAAAGTCGTTTTCAGATGCAATGAAAGAAAGAAGAAGAAAAAAAAAACATGGATAACCTAGATTAGTGCCAGGCTCTGTTCTGAAGTAAAATAATTATAACTAGAATTAAAAGTTAGTGAACTAACTTTGATGTTGGCTTGGCCATCTTGGCCATGGGGCAAAAGAGCCACAGTACTTGTGTGCCCAACATTCTTGAGTTGCCCTGCTGCAAAAAAAATAAAATAATAATACCATAAAAAATACACCTGCAACAGTCTTTTTCCATGGTCCCTTGCTTTTTTCATTTTTAATAAAAAGCCTAGGCTATGATAACAGCTACGACAGGGTTGTCTAGTTGAATGTGAAATAAGTCATGCAAAAACCATAATCTCCTAAATACCATTCAATTTAATCTTATTTTAATAGTACTGACAACATATTTTAAGTTATCACACATTATTGAAAAATTAAAGAAGGGACACTATATATAGTATACTTCGGCGAGTCAAGAGCTAAACAAAAAGTCATGTTTCATTACAAAATACTGTAACTTTTATAAACTTTATACTATCACCACAACATTTTAATTACTATTTATTATAAAATAAATATTTCATAAAACTGAAACTTAAATATATTATTTATATAGGCTATACAAAACAGAAAAGAAAAAAGACTAAATAATAAGGCTGAATAAGCTGATCTATAGCATGTTAAATGGTGGTTGCCTGTCTATGAATGGTACACCCCAACCACTAAGCTCACAGAAGTGGTTTGACCCAAGTCCTCAGCAGCCAATGACATTGACCTCTTCAAACTGATTTTTAAGGTGTACTTCAGTGTATTTCACGTGAAATACATGTTAAATACCCGCTGATTTTTCACTTGTAAACAACACTATTTAACACGTTAAATAATATTGGATATAACATTGGAGTAATATAGTATTTTAAGAAGCTCTTTAAAAAATATATAAATGACTTTACCATGTTGTGCAGCGCCGATAAATAAATAATATTAAATACGTGTTGTCTACGCATGAAATACACGTATTTAACGTGTTGTTGACGCGTTAAAATTCACGTGTATTTGACCCTGTTGGCCTTCCATACACATTAGATATAATGAAAGGAGACGTGAAAAAAGGACATCGCTTTGTTTTGATATGGATTACTTTATCACAGAATATTTGTTCGGGAGCACTTGTTTAGAAAAGTAGACATGTCAAGCTTTCTATAGATATATCTCTCATGTCTCTTCGTTGAGTATTCATGGAGTTACAGTTCATTTTAATGACGTGTTTGTAAATGAAGATCAGCGCAGACCAAGGCTGCAGACAGCACACCTTGTTTGTTATCTTTATTTTATAAGTGCCCAAAGTTTTGTTGTTATTATGTTTGTATCCAAAAAAAGTAGACCCTTTACAGAGACACGTTAAAATTCACGTGTATTTGACCCTCTTGGCCTTCCACACATGAGACGTGAAAAAAGGACATTGCGTTGTTTTGATATGGATTACTTTATCACAGAAAATTTGTTCGGCAGCACTTGTTTGGTTTAAAAGTAGACATGTCAAGCTTTCTATAGATATATCTCTGTCTCTTCGTTGAGTATTCGTGGAGTTACAGTTACTTTTTTCCCCTCGATGTCAAATGATATTTCGTTTTGCACGGCTCAACAAACACCTGGATTGTGCTCTTGTTTTGTTCTAATGAGTGGATTGTGTGCATTAATATTTTAAGAAGCTCTTAAAAATATATATAAATGACTTTATCATGTTGTGACGATGGATAGAAATTGATGTGACGTTCAGAACTTCAGCCTGACAGATAAAATCTCACAAGCACATATAAACACTCAATTTCATGTGTATAATATATTCTTCTAATTGTTTTGTGCCGTTTCGCTGCAGGGTTTTAATGTGAAAGGCTGTGAATTCTCTATTTAGACTTGTTCAGAGAAATACATCGCGAGCTCGCGGACATTTGGCTGCCGCGAATATATCATGTTATTACTTTAAACAGTTCAGAAACATCTGAATTCAGCTATTGGTGTGTTCTAATGTGTGGATTGCGTGCAATCGCCGATATAATTTAATTACAAAAGGTCTTAAATAAGAATAAATTCGCTCGTTGCGAGCTCCGTGGAGACAGCCTGAACTGAGCAGCCGTGATTATTCTCTCGTCTTTCTGACTGCTCTCTGCCCAGAAATCAAGTATTCATAAGCTGTATCACGCTGTCAAATTATATTTCATTTTGCACACATAAACAGTTCAAAAACACCTGAATTCTGCTCTTGTTGTGTTCTAATGGGTGGATTAGTGCAATTCGCTGTGATATTATTTTTGGAAGCGCTTAAAAATGCGGATGAAGCGCTCATTTCTCTCGGCTTTCTCGCTGTTATTTGGCCAGAGACATAATTTATAAATGAGACCTGACCCGGTAATAATAACATATGTTGGTTTAGCTTGTCAGTGTGAATGAAATGTGTAGCCTATTTATTTGTCCGATCTCGCCCCGAAACGCGGCTGTCATGTGGACTTCAAGTGTTCAGAGAAATACATCGCGAGCTCGCGGACATTTGGCTGCCGCGAATATAGCATGTTATTACTTTAAACAGTTCAGAAACATCTGAATTTAGCTCTTGGTGTGTTCTAACGTGTGGATTGCGTGCAATCGCCGTTTTAAAAGGTCTTAAATAAGAATGAATTCGCTCGTTGTGAGCTCTGTGGAGACAGCCTGAGATGAGCAGCCGTGATTCTTCTCTCATCTTTCTGACTGCTCTCTGCCCAGAAATCAATTATTAATGAGCCCTAACCCCTGTACTAATCAGATATGTTGGTTTAGCTTGTCAGTTTGAAGGAAATTGTATTATTTACTTGTATTTTTAACGGTTTAAAAGTGAAACGAAACCCGACTCCTCTCCTAAATCTCATTGCAACTGTAGGGGCGCAATTTTTCTCAGACAATGTAAGTCTATGGGTAATGAATTTTGACATTTAAAAATTAATAAAAAAAAAAAACTTTAAGTCTGATCAGTCTGAAAAGATATAGCAACCAGCACCACTCTATCCCGCAGGTGTCTGCCGAGTTTGGGGCTTGTGGCTTTAAAGCCCTAGGAGGAGTAGCGTTCAGAATTTCTGTCAGAAAAATAATAATAAGAAAAAGAAAAAGAAAAAGAAGAAGTTTAAATAGCATAACAGTATGTTGGCTTAAGCCAACATAATAATTAATACTGTTAACCAAGAGTAACACATTTTAACGTATTAATCGCCTATTTTCATTTGCTGAATGTTTTCTTTATTTTTTATTTTTTAAACACGCAAAAAAATAAATTAAGTTTGTCAGAGGAAAAAAATATATGAGTGGTGTATAGGTTTCATTTGAACGGATCAATCACCTATTTTCGTTTGCTGCTTGTTTATTTTTAATTTTTTTTTTTTAAAAACGCTAAAAAATAAATCTGAGTTTGTGAGAGGAAAAAAATAGGCTATAGGCTCAATCGGGAGAAATCAAACGTTTCCATATTGGTGATGTTGCCCATTTGAAGCTTAACTAGGCTATTATTCATGAGGTAAATAGTCTGTGTGCGTTTCAGTATTGATGAAAATAAATCATAATTAACAATATGTCAAAGTGCTCACGCCGAATGTCTGGTGAACGACTTCTGTTTCCATTATGTGCGCGAGGCACCAGCACTATCAGCTGAAACAAACAGCTGAAACAAATAATACTTAATTTTTGGTCACACATAAGGCATAATTCAAAAATGCTGGTAGTTTGACTAATAACAGTTAATACTAATTATTGCTAAATGCTGGACCGTTCCCATTTCGCTCTGCATATGGAACCTGAAGATTTTTTTTAAACCAAGAATGAATTGAAATGAAAATGAAATTAAAACATTTAGCTTATATATATATAGGCCTTATATTTATTTACTTTTTAATAAAAATAGCATGCATATGATCCTTTGTGTTAAGGTCTTATTTTAATTTTTTGTTTAGTAGACTGTAGTCTAAGACTATCCTACATTTTAAAAATTAACAAATTGTAAAAAAAAAAAAAAAAAAAAAAAAAAAGTTTTTTTAAATGTTACAATGTTATATCATAATGTTATTGTTGTTTTACTTCCTCCTTTTATCTCATTTTACAATTACATTCAGTTCTCTGGAAGGGCTCTCCCCCCTCCTTTGTTGAAAGGTGTTCTTGTAAGCTGGCTGGTGATTTCTTGAGCCGTGGGCTTACACCCCCTTTTTCAGCTCTGGGTTCTTGGCTGAAATGTTTCAATTCTGTGTGAACAGTGTCAAGTTCATCTTGGAGCTCGTCTCTAATGCAGAGTAAGCTCGTTGATTTTAGCTCGGGCCGCTTGCAGGTGTGTTTTGCAGGCCCAGGTTTTATAGTCTCTTTCTTTCAGTTCAGTCTCTGCTCTTTTTAGGATACCGTCACCTTTCTGGAGTTCATTTAGGGCTTCTCTCTCCAGCTTTTCTCTTTGATCTGTGTCGAGGCGAAGATCTTGCAGTGCATTGTGAAGTCTTTCTACTTCTTTCTGTAGCTCTGGATCTGTGTCGTCCTCTTTCTCGCACTGGTTCTGGGTCTCGAGGAGGAGCTGATCAAGGCGACTCTGGGTAAGGGCCTGGTCCTTCCAGGCCTCCTCCACTTGAAGCTTGAGCGTGCTGCTTGCTGTTCAAGGTAGATGTTGCTCCGTTCACTGAGCCGTGCCTGGGATGACAAGAATGTGAACTAGGCTTCCGAGGATCCTGGCGAGTTCTTTGTAGTTGTCACTTTATGTTAGATTGTGTGCCATCAGTTCATCTAGCTTGGTGTCTATTTGCTCTGGGTGCTGCAGGTTACTGGCGTCCTTGGGCAGGAAGGGGGTCATCACGGCTTTCAACCATGTCGAGAGGTGGCCCCCGTGGACTGCTGGACTGGATGACTGGCACATCCTGGCTCACTGTAGGTGAGAGAAACACACACAAAAAGACAATGCAAGTCCGTTCTACGGTTAACGAGCTATATTCATACGGGCTGTGCTGTTTATGAAAATGTTGGGGCTAACTGCTGCAAACATTCAGACAGTTCAGCAGCCAATTAACTTGGGTCAACGAAGGACCTGAAATGGAGATTTGACAGACAGTAGCCTAACGGGTTGTGTGATAACACTGGCTGCTGGTTGTCGCTCTACTATTTAACTTCTTTGGTGGCTCTCACAGGTTACTGTCTCTATGTGAAATGAAAGAAACAAATCACAACAGAACAGAGGATAGAAAAAGATCAAAGTGAAACACAACAATAAAACAAAAGTAACACGATGTGTTAGTGAGAATAAGGAGGACTAAGCCTACTGCTAGATTTTAAGATAGGGCCAACAGGTGAGTGGGGCTATCTGGGTAGGAAACCTAGAAAGATGGTGTGGCTTGAAGAAGCAATGGGTCAAACACTTAAAATATATCCGGGGGAATATCTAATATTCTGTGGTTTATAATAAGTGGATGGGTTTTATCACATTTGGTTCACCTGGGTGAATTGAAGCCATTCAGGTGGAAACCAGTGACTTGGTCAACCTCTCCGGCGCTCCCCAAACACTCAACTGCAGTGTCCCCGGCCCTCCGTTACTCTGGTGTTGTGCCCTCTCAAACAGCTTGTGACTTTTAATACAACCTGGCAACACCAAGATGTCAACAGCACCGCAAAATTGGGCTGTTCCCTAGAACCCTCTTTTAAAAGAGAGTGGCCCCAGTTTTAGGCCCTGGATTAGATACTGGTCCCAGATAATGCGCTGTTTGTGTCGGCTAGACAGACTGACTACCTTTGGAGTGCCAAATTGCTCCACTGCGTGCCGCAACGGACAGAGATAAGAGTAACCAAGTTTCACTCACAGCCAGTTAATTAAGGTTTGGTTTGTTTAACATCAACTGAGTAAATATCAACTGAGTAAATATATATGTAGAAATGAGAGGTAACAGCTTTACCTAATAATGATAAACAACAACAACAAATATGATAATGATGGTAATTATCAAAATTACCTGAGCCAAAAAAAAAGAAAAAAAGAAAGGAATGAAACACGGGAGAAGAAGTAGCTGGTTTTCACCACAAGGGGGCGTACTCCCTCTTCAAAACTGGTTTAAATTGAAATTTAAAATAAGCATGTAAGAAGGATTAAAAATCAGAACAATATCCTATGATAACCAATGATGACAGTAAGGTATCATTAACAATTATGAAATTAATCGAAAAAGGGTAAAAATAGAAATATGCAATTCAAAATAGAATTGAAAAGAGAGCAAAGAGAGCTGAGAGCTGTGAGTTGATTTAACAGGAGACTGCCACTAGATGGCTTACTTCCTTCTAAGTGGGGCAATGAGTGGTTGACCTGAAACATCTAGTTTTACACTTTAAAACAATTAAATTTGAATTCAAATCATGTTTTGAACCAAACTCAAAGTAAATGTAAATAGTCAAAGGAAGGAAAAATTGTCTAACCTGAAATAATATTCGCACGAGCAAAGCTGTAAATGCAAATAATTATTGAGAATTTAGACATCTAATTCAATAAATCACAAGGGAATAGATTAGCAGTGCATTATCTGAAACGGCCACGAGATGGCGTAATTGCACTCATGCAGGCTGAAATCAGAAGGCAGGGTGTAATTTTGAACTTCTAAACTAAGGTAGTACGCAGAATTACAGCCGACTTCAATGTGATCTAAACTCTGTGCGCGAAAGTGTGAGGCAGGATTCTTTTTACTGCACAAAACACACAAATGTGAACAACAGGAATTTGTCCGTCTGTTGTACTCCCATAAACATCTATCAAAATAGCACTTATGATTTAAATGTTTTAGGTTTAAAATTGGGTAGTTAAGCCAATTTTTTTTTTTTTACCAGGAGTTTTTATCGTTTATTTTTTTATATAACTGTGGTTCACCACAAATTCAATAACGATACGTACTAAGCAAGGCCTTTTTAACTGAATCAGAGGAACATAGCTCATGTTCAGATTTGCATATTGCAACTAATAAAAGCGATTTCTTCATCTTTTAATCATTAATATTCAAATGTTCTCACTGCAGAGAGATCTTGGTCTTTCTTAACAGGAGACTTTTAACATTATACTGCAGTTTACTTTCATTAAAATAACAGTGACTATACTGTTAGGTATTTATAGAAACTTAACGTGCTAACTGATCAGCTTTTTGCCTCAGTCAGTTAGGAGTGAGTTCGCGTCTCGTAACTTATCTCACAAGTACATAATTTCATAGTGCGCGTACAGAAATTATTAATAACCATATATACAGATTGAACTGGATTGCTCACAAAACAAAGTTTGAAATGCCCACGTTTCTCCACCAATAATATGTAGCCACACTGGGTTGTACATTATAATTAACTCAAATGATATATAGGGAATTTTAATAATTAATCAGGAATATGATTAATATATGTATATCTCATATGACAGTTACATTAAAATTATTGAAAATGAAAATAGGTCAATTGTATATATCAATAACTCATTACAAGGCATTGTAATTTACTCATTAATATGTCAATATTCCATTCTTCATATCAAGTGATATCTCTTACTGTGAATTAACGCAAATCAAACAATGGTTTGTCCAGCAAACGGCCGTAAGATTAACTTATCAACTTTCAATAAGGTTTTATCTTATTGAAATCAAGATAAATTATCACAATTATCACAATTATCAATTATCACAGCTATGCTCATGATACCCAGATTTACCTAGCCTTATCTCCATTGGTTTAATCTGTAAACTTTTTTAAACCAATGACAGCTGCGCGAGCCTGTGGCGATGCAGCGTGCCAAAGCCCGCTAAAATGGGCAGGGCGAATGGCTATATAAGCAGGCAATCGCCAGAGGAAATCAGATCATACGACTGAAGCGACGACACTGAACCTGCAGCCTCGTGACACGGCATATAACGCAGTACTCGTTCCGTATCTCAGGGAACCGAGGTTACGTTCATAACCGAGTACATTCCCTTTCGATACTTCACTCATACTGCGTATGGGGAACGAATTCAACCACGCCGTGCCATGGTAGGGAACGACAAGACTTATCTTGAACACCCTGGGGTCCAGAGAATAAGTGAGAGGGCCGGAGCCGTCGAACCCTTGACGCTACACTACTAAGAGGGAGCTAGCTCCATGGAGGTGGTATGATGACGGAGTCTGCTAGAGGGCGTCGTATCAAACCGAAAGAACCCGAGCATGCAAGGTCTGGATATCCAAGTTATAGAATCTGAAAAAAGTGGACGGCGAGGACCAGCCGGCTGCCTCACAGATGTCCTTGATAGAGACACCACTAGACCAGGCCCATAAAGAGACAATCTCTCTAGTAGAGTGGGCTCTTACTCCTATGGGGCACTCTAGGAGTAACATAGAGCGATAGCTTCAACTATCCAACGCGAGAGGCGTGGCTTTGATACCGAAGACCCCTTTGTGCGGCCACCAAAGCAGACAAAAAGCTGTTCAGACTGCCTGAATGGCTGTGACTGCTCAATGTATATCCTCAAAGCCCTCACTGGGCAGAGTAAATCCAGCTCTCGCTCACCTGACAATGGAGGCAGAGCTGAGAGGGAAATTACCTGTGCTCTGAATGGTGTCGAAAGCACTTTAGGGACGTAGCCATGCCTGGGGTTTAAAATGAACTTCGAGTCATTGGGCCCAAACTCAAGGCATGCAGGGCTCACCGAGAGGGCCTGCAAATCGCCAACACGCTTGACCGATGCTAGAGCAAGTAGCAGAGCGGTTTTGAGCGTTAGGGGCCGAAGGTCAGCTGACCGCAGCGGTTCAAAGGGAGGTCCTTTGAGTGCTCCAAGGACCGTGTGAAGGTCCCAAGTGGGAACGGTGAGAGGACGTGGGGGCTTCAACTGCCTAGAACCTCTCAGGAAACGCACAATGAGGCTGTTTCGACCCACTGATTGGCCAGCAATAGGATCATGAAATGCTGCGATGGCTGCTACGTAAACCTTGAGCGTGGAAGGGGTGAGACCCTTGTCTAGACGCTCTTAGAGAAATGACAGTATCGGAGATACATCACACTCAACAAGGTCTTCGTTTTGTGCTGAGCACCAGTCAACAAAGAATGACCATTTCTGGGCGTAGAGGCGTCTTGTAGATGGGGCTCTTGCCTGAGCAATGGTGTGTAGCACGTCCCCAGGGAGGCTCAGAGGCTCCCATCGAGGGACCATACATGCAGAGAAGGGACAGGTTTGCTCTGGTGCTGAGTCGGCGCAGTCCTGGGGCGACTTGGGGCAGAGGTGGACCGCTTGGGCAGGAAGTATCGCATGGCCTGGGACGACTTTTGTGCTGCAGTGAAGCGCTCTGTAAACCCTTCTACGGCTGGCCCGAAGACACCATGTAGAGACTGGGGCATCGAGAAAGGCCACTTTGTCGATCTCCTTAATCTCTGTTAGGTTGAGCCCGAGGTGGCACTCCAGTACAACCAGGTTGGCCATGGATCGTCCGATGGCCTGGGCCGTGGCTTTCGTGGCGCACAGGGCCAAATCTGTGGCACTGCAGAGGTCACGAAAAGCAGGTTCACTAGGGCTAGACTCATCCAGGGAACGGAGAAGCTTTGCCTGGAACACTTGCAAAATGGCCATGTTGTGTAGCGCTGAAGGGGCTTGGCCCGCAGAAGTGTAGGCTCTGCCAGCCATGGCAGAGGTCGTCCTGTAGGGCTTGGAAGGAAGGGCTCTCTTGTTTTTCCACCCCACAGCGGTGAGCAGCCACGGCCTTGTCCAGGGGTAGCAATTGCTCATAGCCCTTCTCCTGAGAGCCATCTATTGAGCTGAGAGCTGCAGAGGAAGTGTGTAGGCGGGCTGAGTAGGGGGCGCGCCATGACTTTGTCAGCTCATCATGAACCTCAGGGAAGAACGGGGCAGAGCACTGACGGGGGGCCTGGCGGCATCCTGGCAGGTACCACTCGTCCAGCCTGCTGCGTGTTGGCTTTTCAGGGGGGGGCCCACTCCAGATGGAGTTCCTCAATGGCCTTGGAGAGGATGCGGAGAAGCTTGGCATCCATGCCAGCTCTGGTGTCGGTGGGCTCTAGTGACGGCAAGTGGGCGGGGTCAGAATCACCGGCCCAGTCCTCCGTTTCAGAAGCCGCGAGTGACATGGAGTCATCAAGCTGAGCTTCAGCTGAGGGACGCTGCTCTGGGCGTGAGAAGAGGACAGGGGACGCCTCTCTCATTGGGCCCCTCTTCCCCGTTGTCTTTTCCTGGCCGGCTCGCCGTGCTGAGATCAGAGAAGATAGAAGAGCAGAACAAGAGCGGGGACCAAGAGCGCGACCAAGAGCAAGAGAGGGTGGATCATCCTGGGTCAGTTCTACTAATGGAGTGACTGGTTCACGCCTCTGTTTGCGTGAACAACCAATGAACGTCCGTGATCTGAAGCGGGAAAAACGTTCCTTTGTCTCTGGGGAAACACCCACTCTAATAAGTTATGGCTTATCGGATTTTAGCAGTGATATTCTAGCAAGATCGTAATTCCAGATTAATACATTTTACATTAATGTCCTTTATATAAGTGAGTCCGTCAAAGCATGACGATTCCACAGATACTAAAAATGACATATATAACTGACAGAAACATGACGTTACATTCATATGCAGAATTACATACATTTAAAGTTTGATTAACACATGATAAAATTGTAGATACTCCAATTTTTGATTATGGAAAACATCTAATGCACCAAAAGGCAATACTCAATACATTTAGAATACATTGAGAAAAGGTACCAGTTTAGAATCCATTGAGAAAAGGTACCAGTGAGCTGGCTTTGCTGTTCTATTTCCCAGTGGGATCATAAAGTTTTATGAGCTGGTCAGGAGTAGAGTTACAGAACTATTTTTGAGAACATTCATTCCAAAAACATTTCCAATTTACAAGTCAGCAAATTGTAATCCTGGCCTAACAGGATTAACTCTGTTAACCCAGCACAAATCCATCAAAACACATCTTATTAATAAAATGACGAAGGTAAAGAACACTAAGAAAGGTGTGTGTGTGTGTGCTTATGTGTGTGTGTGTTGTGGAATGTGTTTTGTCTTTGCTTTGAGGCTCGGAGTGTATCTCTGGACTGTCTCGAAGGTGCAATAAATGTCACCACGTCATAGGATATTGCAGACATCGTGGCACACCAAAGGGTGAATTATGTTGGAAGATTTTGTAAAATGAAGGTCCTTGTTTTACTCACTTTCTGGTCTTTGAGTGCAGAATGTGTTAGAGAGTCGGGATTCATTAATATGGAACAGATGGCTGAAATACCATCCGCTCATTAGTGCTACACTGGTTTCTCTCAAGGTTTTTTCTCCATTCTGTCAGAGATGGGAGTTTTGGTTCCTTTCTGCTGTCGCCTCTGGCTTGCTTAGTTTGGGACACTTTATTTAGAAGTAGTAGTAGTTTCCCTTAATTGTCACTATTCACAAGTACCAGCGAAATTAGCCATCAACCTGTCCATACATACAAAACATACTTACAAGGGGGTAGACAGGAAAGGAAGACATTGAGGAAGAAATACAGCATAACATTAAGGAAGTGAGGAGAGAAAAAAAAACAACACCCATACTATGCTCCTTTTGGGAGTACAGCATGGGAACATGAAAAACACCTCAGCAACAAAAGCACATTATCACCATAAGCACACGACTTTGCAACTGGGGATGGAAATTGGGGGGGTCGAGGTAATCCAGTGCAGGCAGCAGCCATCCTATCCTGCAGCTTAAAGCACTAGTCACAGATGCGCTTGCCAGACTTGCGGTACAAAGCGGCAAAGGCGAGGGATGGGGGTGGGCAGGTGAGTGCATATCTGTATATGTGTAGGAGTTTGTGTATTAGTAGGCCTGGAGAGTTGCGATTCTCTCAAGATGTCTCAGTCCACAGATTATACAGCGTCACAGCAAGTTGCCATGGAAACAGCCTTGGTCAGGTCCTAGACAGAGTCAACAATCAGCAGGTGTGTGTGTGAGAGGGGGGAGGAACGCGAGAGAATTTTTGCTGCAATGCTCACCCAGGAGATTTGTTCCAAGCTAGCCAAGGCCAGAGGGTAGAGAAAGTCGAAAGAAGATAAGATACCAGTTGTTTGGTCTAGTAGCCACATTCCATTTGGCGGTCACTATGATTGTTCATTTGTCAATTTTTGGTCTCCAAATTCTCCAATTTCCTTTCCAAAGCCATGAGCTTCTCCATGATGTTATCCATATTGCGTTTAATAGTCCCAGTCTCAATACTGACCGCTCTGCCCACTGCTTCAATCATGACAGGCAGCCTTACAGATAACCCAGAGCAAAGCCTAATTGTTACGTTCGGGAACACAGGAACACAGGAGACGAGAGATCCAAAAGCAGTGTGGTTTTTAATGAGTAATCCAAATTCAGAATCCAACAAGCAGGTGGTCAAAACCAAAAAAATCAAACAAACAAACAGGGATAGGAACAGGAACAGGAATAGGAACTTGAAACTTGGAAGGCGAGGAAACTGGGTGACGGAAAGAAAGGACTCCATGAAAACAACCAGAAACAGACCGGTTAATATAGGCAGGGTAATGTCTATCAAGTGAAGACACCTGAGTCCAACAGGAGTGCAATTACTGTGATGAAAGGACAATGATTTGTGGGAATTGTAGTGCCTGTGCCTATGGGGAAGGGAGACTACTAGTGGAGACCCAGGGAAACAGAGACCAGACACCGTGACACTAATCCAATCAGCAGAATACCTGTTATCATGGTTCCTAGTAGTTAGAGAGTTTGACTCCTAACCGTAGGGTTGTGGGTTCGAATCTCGGGCTGGCAATACCACGACTTAGGTGCCCTTGAGCAAGGCATCGAACCCCCCAACTGCTCCCCGGGTACCGCAGCATAAATTGCTGCCCACTGCTCCGGGTGTGTGTTCACAGTGTGAATTTTAAATTAATGTTGTTCAGTTGCTTTGACACAATCTGTTTTGTTTAAAGCGCTATATAAATAAATGGGTCTTGACTTGACTGAAAAATAGATTCATCAGTCATCACTTGCAAAATGAATTCAAAGGGTCATCTTGTTAATGGTATACATTAATTACAGCAATAAAATAAAATTTCATCATGAACAAGAACATGAACAACATCACATATTAGACCACAGAAATTCCAAAATGACATTTCCCTTAAATTCAGCTTCCAAGAGTGCATTCATCTTTGCCTTGTTATATATATTAAGTTGACTAGGGTTATGTGCTGTATTAACAGTAACACTGACAAGCTACGCAATATGACATTCATACAGTTGCAATCAAAATTACACAACTCCCTAGAGACTGCAGTACTTTACAAATACAAGCTTTTCTGAAGATCCAGGATAAAATAAAAATTGTATCTATAACAGTTCACTGGCATATTAAAAGTGATATTGTCAATATATAATGTAATACTTTTGAGTTATAAGAATTTTTTTATATATAATACTGCTATGTCATAATTATTCAACCCCTATTCAACACTGCTGTTTTTAAATCACTTATTTGCATGATGGAGAATAAAACAGTCTCAAAACACAATTAAGCTTTTAGAAACTCTATTAAAAACAGAATTATCTTGAGCCGTTACACATACAGTTAGCCCATGCATGTGTTGAAGTTGAGCAGCAAAAATGTCAACAGAGATCTCACAAAAGCTAAAGAGAATAAATATCATAGTACTTTAGAAAGGCTAAGGCTATATGAAGATTTCCAAGACACTGAAAGTTCCTAGAGACACTGTCACGCTCGGTGATACAAGGAAGCACGGAGAGAGATCCAAGTGCATGAATGATATTTATTGAGGGGAATCCAAAGGGGTCAACAGTCCAGGCAGGGTCAAAACCAGAGTATCCAATAAACAAGAAACAGACAAAACACAAGGCTAGATCAAGACTACGGATAAACATTAGACAAGGACTCCATGACACATACTAAGACAGACCGGGTATAAATACACAGAGAGAGACAAACGCTAATGGGGAAATGACTGAGTGCAATGATTGGTAACCAGTGGCAGCTGGGTGCAATGATTAAGCAGAGAAACGTGAGGAATGTGGTTAATAAAGTGACAGACACCGTGGGAAAGGAGGGCATCTAGTGGAACCCCAGGGAACACATCCCAGACACTGTGACAATACCCCCCCCCCCTCTACGGAGCGGTTCCCAGATGCTCCACGACAAGACACAAAACAGAGACCAGGAGGGAAGCGGACAGGTGGAGGCCTAGGGGGAGGGACGGAGGGCTAGAAAAAAAATAAAAAAAACATGGGGAACAGACACCAGAAGTGCAAACACAAAATAGGGAGACCTGTTTGGTTGGGCAAGTCTGAAACAAAGAATCTGAACAAGTTAAGAGTAGCCTCCGTGGCCATGACAGGATCAGTCGGGCGCTCTGGGAGTTCCCCAGAGGCGAGGAAAGACTCTGGTGATCCAGCTGAGATGAGGAGAGGCTCCAGTAGTCCCACAGTGTTTAGACTGGACTCCAGAAGATCAATGGTGTCCTGACTCTGCTCCTTAAGATCATTGGTGACTTGCATTTGTTCATGGAGATCATTGGTGACTTGCATTTGTTTATGAAGATCAGTGGTGACTTGCCTTTGTTCTTGAAGATCACCGGTGACTTGCCTTTGTTCTTGAAGATCACCGGTGACTTGACTCTTTCCTTGAAGATCACCGGTGACTTGACTTGACTCTGGAAGGTCAACGGTGACTAGTCCCGATTCTGGAGGGTCATTGGTAACTAGCCCTGACTCTGGAAGGTCGTCGGTGAATAGCCCTGACTCCGGAAGGTCAGCTGTGACTAGCCCTGACTCTGGAAGGTCAGCTGTGACTAGCCCTGACTCTGGAAGGTCATCAGTGACTAGCCCTGACTCTGGAGGGTTAACAGTGACTAGACTTGACTCTGAAGGGTCAACTGGAACCTGACTCGACTCTGGAGGGTCATCTGTGACTAGCCCTGACTCTGGAGGGACACCGGTGACTAGCCCTGACTCTGGAAGGTCATCGGTAACTAGCCCTGACTCTGGAGGGTCAATGGTAACTAGCCCTGACTCTGGAAGGTCCTCGGTGACTAGCCCTGACTCTGGAGGGTCATAGGTGATTAACCCTGACTCAGGAGGGTCAATGGTGACTAACCCTGACTCTGAAGGGTCCACGAACAACTGACTTGACTCTGGAGGGTCCACGAGCACCTGACTCGACTCTGGAAAGTCAACGGGCACCTGCCTCGACTCTGGAGAGTCCACTGGAACCTGACTCGACTCTGGAGGATCAACTGGAACCTGACTCGACTCTGGAAATTTAACTGGAACCTCACTCGACTCTGGAGGATCAACTGGAACCTGACTAGACTCCAGAGGGTCAACTGGAACCTGACTCGACTCTGGAGGGCCTATTGGAATCAGACTCGACTCCAGAGGGTCAGCTGTGACTGTCATCCTGTGCAGCGGAACTGGGCAGGCAGCCACCTTGGGCCATGACTCTGGAGAGGCGGCCATCTGGTGCTGTGGTGCTGGGTTGGTGACCATCTTGTGCCGTGGTGATGGACCGGTGGCCAACTTGGGCATTGGCGCTAGGTGAGCGACCATCTTGTGCTGTGGCACTGGGCTGGCAGCCATCTTGTGCTGTGGCGCTGGATTGGCGGCCATCTTGGGCCATGACTCTGGACGAGTGGCCATCTTGGGCCGTGGCTCTGAACCAGTGGCCATCTTGGGCATTGGCGCTGGGTTAGCGGCCATCTTGAGCTGTAGTGCTGGGCTGGTGGCCATCTTGTGCTGTGGCACTGGCTCAACAGCCGTGACGTGAACAGTCTTGGGAATCTCTTTGACAGTGTGGAGAAATAATCCAAGAATGAGTCCGCGGCCATTTTAGGCGTTGGCGCTGAGCTGGTGGCCATCTTGCCCCGTGGCGCTGGACTGGTGATCACCTTGTGTTGTGGTGCTGTGTTGGCGTCCATCCTGCCTCGTGGCGCTGAATTAGCGGCCATCATGGGCAGTGGCGCCACCGTGGCGGACGTGTACAGAGACAGTACACAGTTCACAGTAACACTTTACGTTCAATATCGCATTAATATTCCGGCACATCTGCATGTATTTTAGCATCACTGTTTTAGTGCATTAAACCAGCATTTTAAAATGCAACAGAACTATTCACAAGCTCCTAGGGATTTGATTTTGATTGTCATTTGTTGAAACAAATATAAAAAGTACAGTGAGTTCGTGACTGTTCGCTGAATTTGACTCACAATTTATGATTCACCTCCATGGCCATGGAAAAATTTAAATTTATAATGACAATAATAGGCCTACTTTGTCATTTAAAAGTTTCCAACAAAGAAATGGATTGCCTTCTGTCAGCTTGTTGAACACACACTTTTATTTGGATAATCTACCACATGATGGCTGAAGCAGCAGTGAGCGTCAGTGGGCGACACTGTTTTCACGCTAATCCGTGTAACGAATTTTGGCAAAATAAGTATTTAACATTGAATGAATCAACATTCTCTAACGGAGAGAGATGGTTTTTAGCATATTTGGGCTTGTTTCCACTTAATTTCAACAGAAACACTATTTCAGCATTAGTGTTCTCAGAATGCTGTGAACTGTCAAACCTGAGCATTGAGGCTCTAACATAAGTTTTTGTGAATATAACTTCTAACACATTAAAAACTGTCTTACAGCATTGCAGAAAACATTGTATTTCATAAGGCATAAGCATCTATCAGTTTGGCAAGATTTGCACTGAATACTGAATGAAACAGCTTTCTCTAATAGAGAGACAAGCTTTTGAGCAGATTTGGGCTTGATTTCACTTCATTTGAACAGAAGCACTATTTCAACATTACTGGACTCAGAAAGCTGTAAACTGACAATCTTGATCATTGTAGTCCTAACATTAGTTTTTGTGCATATAACTTCTAAACACATTAAAAACTGTCTTACAGCATTGCAGAAAACATTTTATTTCATAAGACATAAGCATCTATCAGTTTGGCAAGACTTGCACTGAATACTGAATGAAACAGCTTTCTCTAATAGAGAGACAAGCTTTTGAGCAGATTTGGGCTAGATTTCACTTCATTTGAACAGAAACACTATTTCAACATTACTGGACTCAGAAAGCTGTAAACAGACAATCTTGATCATTGAAGGCCTAACATAAATTTTTGTGCATATAACTTCTAACACATTAAAAACTGTCTTACAGCATTGCAGAAAACATTGTATTTCATAAGGCATAAGCATCTATCAGTTTGGCAAGATTTGCACTGAATACTGAATGAAACAGCTTTCTCTAATAGAGAGACAAGCTTTTGAGCAGATTTGGGCTAGATTTCACTTCATTTGAACAGAAACACTATTTCAACATTACTGGACTCAGAAAGCTGTAAACAGACAATCTTGATCATTGAAGGCCTAACATAAGTTTTTGTGCATATAACTTCTAACACATTAAAAACTGTCTTACAGCATTGCAGAAAACATTGTATTTCATAAGGCATAAGCATCTATCAGTTTGGCAAGATTTGCACTGAATACTGAATGAAACAGCTTTCTCTAATAGAGAGACAAGCTTTTGAGCAGATTTGGGCTAGATTTCACTTCATTTGAACAGAAACACTATTTCAACATTACTGGATTTAGAAAGCTGTAAACAGACAATCTTGATCATTGAAGGCCTAACATAAGTTTTTGTGCATATAACTTCTAACACATTAAAAGCTGTCTTACAGCATTGCAGAAAACATTGTATTTCATAAGGCATAAGCATCTATCAGTTTGGCAAGATTTGCACTGAATACTGAATGAAACAGCTTTCTCTAATAGAGAGACAAGCTTTTGAGCAGATTTGGGCTAGATTTCACTTCATTTGAACAGAAACACTATTTCAACATTACTGGACTCAGAAAGCTGTAAACAGACAATCTTGATCATTGAAGGCCTAACATAAGTTTTTGTGCATATAACTTCTAACACATTAAAAACTGTCTTACAGCATTGCAGAAAACATTGTATTTCATAAGGCATAAGCATCTATCAGTTTGGCAAGATTTGCACTGAATACTGAATGAAACAGCTTTCTCTAATAGAGAGACAAGCTTTTGAGCAGATTTGGGCTAGATTTCACTTCATTTGAACAGAAACACTATTTCAACATTACTGGACTCAGAAAGCTGTAAACAGACAATCTTGATCATTGAAGGCCTAACATAAGTTTTTGTGCATATAACTTCTAACACATTAAAAACTGTCTTACAGCATTGCAGAAAACATTGTATTTCATAAGGCATAAGCATCTATCAGTTTGGCAAGATTTGCACTGAATACTGAATGAAACAGCTTTCTCTAATAGAGAGACAAGCTTTTGAGCAGATTTGGGCTAGATTTCACTTCATTTGAACAGAAACACTATTTCAACATTACTGGATTTAGAAAGCTGTAAACAGACAATCTTGATCATTGAAGGCCTAACATAAGTTTTTGTGCATATAACTTCTAACACATTAAAAGCTGTCTTACAGCATTGCAGAAAACATTGTATTTCATAAGGCATAAGCATCTATCAGTTTGGCAAGATTTGCACTGAATACTGAATGAAACAGCTTTCTCTAATAGAGAGACAAGCTTTTGAGCAGATTTGGGCTAGATTTCACTTCATTTGAACAGAAACACTATTTCAACATTACTGGACTCAGAAAGCTGTAAACAGACAATCTTGATCATTGAAGGCCTAACATAAGTTTTTGTGCATATAACTTCTAACACATTAAAAACTGTCTTACAGCATTGCAGAAAACATTGTATTTCATAAGGCATAAGCATCTATCAGTTTGGCAAGATTTGCACTGAATACTGAATGAAACAGCTTTCTCTAATAGAGAGACAAGCTTTTGAGCAGATTTGGGCTAGATTTCACTTCATTTGAACAGAAACACTATTTCAACATTACTGGATTTAGAAAGCTGTAAACAGACAATCTTGATCATTGAAGGCCTAACATAAGTTTTTGTGCATATAACTTCTAACACATTAAAAGCTGTCTTACAGCATTGCAGAAAACATTGTATTTCATAAGGCATAAGCATCTATCAGTTTGGCAAGATTTGCACTGAATACTGAATGAAACAGCTTTCTCTAATAGAGAGACCAGCTTTTGAGCAGATTTGGGCTAGATTTCACTTCATTTGAACAGAAACACTATTTCAACATTACTGGACTCAGAAAGCTGTAAACAGACAATCTTGATCATTGAAGGCCTAACATAAGTTTTTGTGAATATAACTTCTAACACATTAAAAACTGTCTTACAGCATTGCAGAAAACATTGTATTTCATAAGGCATAAGCATCTATCAGTTTGGCAAGATTTGCACTGAATACTGAATGAAACAGCTTTCTCTAATAGAGAGACCAGCTTTTGAGCATATTGGGCTAGATTTCACTTCATTTGAACAGAAACACTATTTCAACATTACTGGACTCAGAAAGCTGTAAACAGACAATCTTGATCATTGAAGGCCTAACATAAATTTTTGTGCATATAACTTCTAACACATTAAAACTGTCTTACAGCATTGCAGAAAAACATTGATTTCATAAGGCATAAGCATCTATCAGTTTGGCAAGATTTGCACTGAATACTGAAA
>NW_020529005.1:0-25459 GCF_003368295.1 Carassius auratus
AACTGTGGTTCACCACAAATTCATAACGATACGTACTAAGCAAGGCCTTTTTAACTGAATCAGAGGAACATAGCTCATGTTCAGATTTGCATATTGCAACTAATAAAAGCGATTTCTTCATCTTTTAATCATTAATATTCAAATGTTCTCACTGCAGAGAGATCTTGGTCTTTCTTAACAGGAGACTTTTAACATTATACTGCAGTTTACTTTCATTAAAATAACAGTGACTATACTGTTAGGTATTTATAGAAACTTAACGTGCTAACTGATCAGCTTTTTGCCTCAGTCAGTTAGGAGTGAGTTCGCGTCTCGTAACTTATCTCACAAGTACATAATTTCATAGTGCGCGTACAGAAATTATTAATAACCATATATACAGATTGAACTGGATTGCTCACAAAACAAAGTTTGAAATGCCCACGTTTCTCCACCAATAATATGTAGCCACACTGGGTTGTACATTATAATTAACTCAAATGATATATAGGGAATTTTAATAATTAATCAGGAATATGATTAATATATGTATATCTCATATGACAGTTACATTAAAATTATTGAAAATGAAAATAGGTCAATTGTATATATCAATAACTCATTACAAGGCATTGTAATTTACTCATTAATATGTCAATATTCCATTCTTCATATCAAGTGATATCTCTTACTGTGAATTAACGCAAATCAAACAATGGTTTGTCCAGCAAACGGCCGTAAGATTAACTTATCAACTTTCAATAAGGTTTTATCTTATTGAAATCAAGATAAATTATCACAATTATCACAATTATCAATTATCACAGCTATGCTCATGATACCCAGATTTACCTAGCCTTATCTCCATTGGTTTAATCTGTAAACTTTTTTAAACCAATGACAGCTGCGCGAGCCTGTGGCGATGCAGCGTGCCAAAGCCCGCTAAAATGGGCAGGGCGAATGGCTATATAAGCAGGCAATCGCCAGAGGAAATCAGATCATACGACTGAAGCGACGACACTGAACCTGCAGCCTCGTGACACGGCATATAACGCAGTACTCGTTCCGTATCTCAGGGAACCGAGGTTACGTTCATAACCGAGTACATTCCCTTTCGATACTTCACTCATACTGCGTATGGGGAACGAATTCAACCACGCCGTGCCATGGTAGGGAACGACAAGACTTATCTTGAACACCCTGGGGTCCAGAGAATAAGTGAGAGGGCCGGAGCCGTCGAACCCTTGACGCTACACTACTAAGAGGGAGCTAGCTCCATGGAGGTGGTATGATGACGGAGTCTGCTAGAGGGCGTCGTATCAAACCGAAAGAACCCGAGCATGCAAGGTCTGGATATCCAAGTTATAGAATCTGAAAAAAGTGGACGGCGAGGACCAGCCGGCTGCCTCACAGATGTCCTTGATAGAGACACCACTAGACCAGGCCCATAAAGAGACAATCTCTCTAGTAGAGTGGGCTCTTACTCCTATGGGGCACTCTAGGAGTAACATAGAGCGATAGCTTCAACTATCCAACGCGAGAGGCGTGGCTTTGATACCGAAGACCCCTTTGTGCGGCCACCAAAGCAGACAAAAAGCTGTTCAGACTGCCTGAATGGCTGTGACTGCTCAATGTATATCCTCAAAGCCCTCACTGGGCAGAGTAAATCCAGCTCTCGCTCACCTGACAATGGAGGCAGAGCTGAGAGGGAAATTACCTGTGCTCTGAATGGTGTCGAAAGCACTTTAGGGACGTAGCCATGCCTGGGGTTTAAAATGAACTTCGAGTCATTGGGCCCAAACTCAAGGCATGCAGGGCTCACCGAGAGGGCCTGCAAATCGCCAACACGCTTGACCGATGCTAGAGCAAGTAGCAGAGCGGTTTTGAGCGTTAGGGGCCGAAGGTCAGCTGACCGCAGCGGTTCAAAGGGAGGTCCTTTGAGTGCTCCAAGGACCGTGTGAAGGTCCCAAGTGGGAACGGTGAGAGGACGTGGGGGCTTCAACTGCCTAGAACCTCTCAGGAAACGCACAATGAGGCTGTTTCGACCCACTGATTGGCCAGCAATAGGATCATGAAATGCTGCGATGGCTGCTACGTAAACCTTGAGCGTGGAAGGGGTGAGACCCTTGTCTAGACGCTCTTAGAGAAATGACAGTATCGGAGATACATCACACTCAACAAGGTCTTCGTTTTGTGCTGAGCACCAGTCAACAAAGAATGACCATTTCTGGGCGTAGAGGCGTCTTGTAGATGGGGCTCTTGCCTGAGCAATGGTGTGTAGCACGTCCCCAGGGAGGCTCAGAGGCTCCCATCGAGGGACCATACATGCAGAGAAGGGACAGGTTTGCTCTGGTGCTGAGTCGGCGCAGTCCTGGGGCGACTTGGGGCAGAGGTGGACCGCTTGGGCAGGAAGTATCGCATGGCCTGGGACGACTTTTGTGCTGCAGTGAAGCGCTCTGTAAACCCTTCTACGGCTGGCCCGAAGACACCATGTAGAGACTGGGGCATCGAGAAAGGCCACTTTGTCGATCTCCTTAATCTCTGTTAGGTTGAGCCCGAGGTGGCACTCCAGTACAACCAGGTTGGCCATGGATCGTCCGATGGCCTGGGCCGTGGCTTTCGTGGCGCACAGGGCCAAATCTGTGGCACTGCAGAGGTCACGAAAAGCAGGTTCACTAGGGCTAGACTCATCCAGGGAACGGAGAAGCTTTGCCTGGAACACTTGCAAAATGGCCATGTTGTGTAGCGCTGAAGGGGCTTGGCCCGCAGAAGTGTAGGCTCTGCCAGCCATGGCAGAGGTCGTCCTGTAGGGCTTGGAAGGAAGGGCTCTCTTGTTTTTCCACCCCACAGCGGTGAGCAGCCACGGCCTTGTCCAGGGGTAGCAATTGCTCATAGCCCTTCTCCTGAGAGCCATCTATTGAGCTGAGAGCTGCAGAGGAAGTGTGTAGGCGGGCTGAGTAGGGGGCGCGCCATGACTTTGTCAGCTCATCATGAACCTCAGGGAAGAACGGGGCAGAGCACTGACGGGGGGCCTGGCGGCATCCTGGCAGGTACCACTCGTCCAGCCTGCTGCGTGTTGGCTTTTCAGGGGGGGGCCCACTCCAGATGGAGTTCCTCAATGGCCTTGGAGAGGATGCGGAGAAGCTTGGCATCCATGCCAGCTCTGGTGTCGGTGGGCTCTAGTGACGGCAAGTGGGCGGGGTCAGAATCACCGGCCCAGTCCTCCGTTTCAGAAGCCGCGAGTGACATGGAGTCATCAAGCTGAGCTTCAGCTGAGGGACGCTGCTCTGGGCGTGAGAAGAGGACAGGGGACGCCTCTCTCATTGGGCCCCTCTTCCCCGTTGTCTTTTCCTGGCCGGCTCGCCGTGCTGAGATCAGAGAAGATAGAAGAGCAGAACAAGAGCGGGGACCAAGAGCGCGACCAAGAGCAAGAGAGGGTGGATCATCCTGGGTCAGTTCTACTAATGGAGTGACTGGTTCACGCCTCTGTTTGCGTGAACAACCAATGAACGTCCGTGATCTGAAGCGGGAAAAACGTTCCTTTGTCTCTGGGGAAACACCCACTCTAATAAGTTATGGCTTATCGGATTTTAGCAGTGATATTCTAGCAAGATCGTAATTCCAGATTAATACATTTTACATTAATGTCCTTTATATAAGTGAGTCCGTCAAAGCATGACGATTCCACAGATACTAAAAATGACATATATAACTGACAGAAACATGACGTTACATTCATATGCAGAATTACATACATTTAAAGTTTGATTAACACATGATAAAATTGTAGATACTCCAATTTTTGATTATGGAAAACATCTAATGCACCAAAAGGCAATACTCAATACATTTAGAATACATTGAGAAAAGGTACCAGTTTAGAATCCATTGAGAAAAGGTACCAGTGAGCTGGCTTTGCTGTTCTATTTCCCAGTGGGATCATAAAGTTTTATGAGCTGGTCAGGAGTAGAGTTACAGAACTATTTTTGAGAACATTCATTCCAAAAACATTTCCAATTTACAAGTCAGCAAATTGTAATCCTGGCCTAACAGGATTAACTCTGTTAACCCAGCACAAATCCATCAAAACACATCTTATTAATAAAATGACGAAGGTAAAGAACACTAAGAAAGGTGTGTGTGTGTGTGCTTATGTGTGTGTGTGTTGTGGAATGTGTTTTGTCTTTGCTTTGAGGCTCGGAGTGTATCTCTGGACTGTCTCGAAGGTGCAATAAATGTCACCACGTCATAGGATATTGCAGACATCGTGGCACACCAAAGGGTGAATTATGTTGGAAGATTTTGTAAAATGAAGGTCCTTGTTTTACTCACTTTCTGGTCTTTGAGTGCAGAATGTGTTAGAGAGTCGGGATTCATTAATATGGAACAGATGGCTGAAATACCATCCGCTCATTAGTGCTACACTGGTTTCTCTCAAGGTTTTTTCTCCATTCTGTCAGAGATGGGAGTTTTGGTTCCTTTCTGCTGTCGCCTCTGGCTTGCTTAGTTTGGGACACTTTATTTAGAAGTAGTAGTAGTTTCCCTTAATTGTCACTATTCACAAGTACCAGCGAAATTAGCCATCAACCTGTCCATACATACAAAACATACTTACAAGGGGGTAGACAGGAAAGGAAGACATTGAGGAAGAAATACAGCATAACATTAAGGAAGTGAGGGAGAGAAAAAAAACAACACCCATACTATGCTCCTTTTGGGAGTACAGCATGGGAACATGAAAAACACCTCAGCAACAAAAGCACATTATCACCATAAGCACACGACTTTGCAACTGGGGATGGAAATTGGGGGGGTCGAGGTAATCCAGTGCAGGCAGCAGCCATCCTATCCTGCAGCTTAAAGCACTAGTCACAGATGCGCTTGCCAGACTTGCGGTACAAAGCGGCAAAGGCGAGGGATGGGGGTGGGCAGGTGAGTGGCATATCTGTATATGTGTAGGAGTTTGTGTATTAGTAGGCCTGGAGAGTTGCGATTCTCTCAGATGTCTCAGTCCACAGATTATACAGCGTCACAGCAAGTTGCCATGGAAACAGCCTTGGTCAGGTCCTAGACAGAGTCAACAATCAGCAGGTGTGTGTGTGAGAGGGGGAGGAACGCGAGAGAATTTTTTGCTGCAATGCTCACCCAGGAGATTTGTTCCAAGCTAGCCAAGGCCAGAGGGTAGAGAAAGTCGAAAGAAGATAAGATACCCAGTTGTTTGGTCTAGTAGCCACATTCCATTTGGCGGTCACTATGATTGTTCATTTGTCAATTTTTGGTCTCCAAATTCTCCAATTTCCTTTCCAAAGCCATGAGCTTCTCCATGATGTTATCCATATTGCGTTTAATAGTCCAGTCTCAATACTGACCGCTCTGCCCACTGCTTCAATCATGACAGGCAGCCTTACAGATAACCCAGAGCAAAGCCTAATTGTTACGTTCGGGAACACAGGAACACAGGAGACGAGAGATCCAAAAGCAGTGTGGTTTTTAATGAGTAATCCAAATTCAGAATCCAACAAGCAGGTGGTCAAAACCAAAAAAATCAAACAAACAACAGGGATAGGAACAGGAACAGGAATAGGAACTTGAAACTTGGAAGGCGAGGAAACTGGGTGACGGAAAGAAAGGACTCCATGAAACAACCAGAAACAGACCGGTTAATATAGGCAGGGTAATGTCTATCAAGTGAAGACACCTGAGTCCAACAGGAGTGCAATTACTGTGATGAAAGGACAATGATTTGTGGGAATTGTAGTGCCTGTGCCTATGGGGAAGGGAGACTACTAGTGGAGACCCAGGGAAACAGAGACCAGACACCGTGACACTAATCCAATCAGCAGAATACCTGTTATCATGGTTCCTAGTAGTTAGAGAGTTTGACTCCTAACCGTAGGGTTGTGGGTTCGAATCTCGGGCTGGCAATACCACGACTTAGGTGCCCTTGAGCAAGGCATCGAACCCCCCAACTGCTCCCCGGGTACCGCAGCATAAATTGCTGCCCACTGCTCCGGGTGTGTGTTCACAGTGTGAATTTTAAATTAATGTTGTTCAGTTGCTTTGACACAATCTGTTTTGTTTAAAGCGCTATATAAATAAATGGGTCTTGACTTGACTGAAAAATAGATTCATCAGTCATCACTTGCAAAATGAATTCAAAGGGTCATCTTGTTAATGGTATACATTAATTACAGCAATAAAATAAAATTTCATCATGAACAAGAACATGAACAACATCACATATTAGACCACAGAAATTCCAAAATGACATTTCCCTTAAATTCAGCTTCCAAGAGTGCATTCATCTTGCCTTGTTATATATATTAAGTTGACTAGGGTTATGTGCTGTATTAACAGTAACACTGACAAGCTACGCAATATGACATTCATACAGTTGCAATCAAAATTACACAACTCCCTAGAGACTGCAGTACTTTACAAATACAAGCTTTTCTGAAGATCCAGGATAAAATAAAAATTGTATCTATAACAGTTCACTGGCATATTAAAAGTGATATTGTCAATATATAATGTAATACTTTTGAGTTATAAGAATTTTTTTATATATAATACTGCTATGTCATAATTATTCAACCCCTATTCAACACTGCTGTTTTTAAATCACTTATTTGCATGATGGAGAATAAAACAGTCTCAAAACACAATTAAGCTTTTAGAAACTCTATTAAAAACAGAATTATCTTGAGCCGTTACACATACAGTTAGCCCATGCATGTGTTGAAGTTGAGCAGCAAAAATGTCAACAGAGATCTCACAAAAGCTAAAGAGAATAAATATCATAGTACTTTAGAAAGGCTAAGGCTATATGAAGATTTCCAAGACACTGAAAGTTCCTAGAGACACTGTCACGCTCGGTGATACAAGGAAGCACGGAGAGAGATCCAAGTGCATGAATGATATTTATTGAGGGGAATCCAAAGGGGTCAACAGTCCAGGCAGGGTCAAAACCAGAGTATCCAATAAACAAGAAACAGACAAAACACAAGGCTAGATCAAGACTACGGATAAACATTAGACAAGGACTCCATGACACATACTAAGACAGACCGGGTATAAATACACAGAGAGAGACAAACGCTAATGGGGAAATGACTGAGTGCAATGATTGGTAACCAGTGGCAGCTGGGTGCAATGATTAAGCAGAGAAACGTGAGGAATGTGGTTAATAAAGTGACAGACACCGTGGGAAAGGAGGGCATCTAGTGGAACCCCAGGGAACACATCCCAGACACTGTGACAATACCCCCCCCCCCTCTACGGAGCGGTTCCCAGATGCTCCACGACAAGACACAAAACAGAGACCAGGAGGGAAGCGGACAGGTGGAGGCCTAGGGGGAGGGACGGAGGGCTAGAAAAAAAATAAAAAAACATGGGGAACAGACACCAGAAGTGCAAACACAAAATAGGGAGACCTGTTTGGTTGGGCAAGTCTGAAACAAAGAATCTGAACAAGTTAAGAGTAGCCTCCGTGGCCATGACAGGATCAGTCGGGCGCTCTGGGAGTTCCCCAGAGGCGAGGAAAGACTCTGGTGATCCAGCTGAGATGAGGAGAGGCTCCAGTAGTCCCACAGTGTTTAGACTGGACTCCAGAAGATCAATGGTGTCCTGACTCTGCTCCTTAAGATCATTGGTGACTTGCATTTGTTCATGGAGATCATTGGTGACTTGCATTTGTTTATGAAGATCAGTGGTGACTTGCCTTTGTTCTTGAAGATCACCGGTGACTTGCCTTTGTTCTTGAAGATCACCGGTGACTTGACTCTTTCCTTGAAGATCACCGGTGACTTGACTTGACTCTGGAAGGTCAACGGTGACTAGTCCCGATTCTGGAGGGTCATTGGTAACTAGCCCTGACTCTGGAAGGTCGTCGGTGAATAGCCCTGACTCCGGAAGGTCAGCTGTGACTAGCCCTGACTCTGGAAGGTCAGCTGTGACTAGCCCTGACTCTGGAAGGTCATCAGTGACTAGCCCTGACTCTGGAGGGTTAACAGTGACTAGACTTGACTCTGAAGGGTCAACTGGAACCTGACTCGACTCTGGAGGGTCATCTGTGACTAGCCCTGACTCTGGAGGGACACCGGTGACTAGCCCTGACTCTGGAAGGTCATCGGTAACTAGCCCTGACTCTGGAGGGTCAATGGTAACTAGCCCTGACTCTGGAAGGTCCTCGGTGACTAGCCCTGACTCTGGAGGGTCATAGGTGATTAACCCTGACTCAGGAGGGTCAATGGTGACTAACCCTGACTCTGAAGGGTCCACGAACAACTGACTTGACTCTGGAGGGTCCACGAGCACCTGACTCGACTCTGGAAAGTCAACGGGCACCTGCCTCGACTCTGGAGAGTCCACTGGAACCTGACTCGACTCTGGAGGATCAACTGGAACCTGACTCGACTCTGGAAATTTAACTGGAACCTCACTCGACTCTGGAGGATCAACTGGAACCTGACTAGACTCCAGAGGGTCAACTGGAACCTGACTCGACTCTGGAGGGCCTATTGGAATCAGACTCGACTCCAGAGGGTCAGCTGTGACTGTCATCCTGTGCAGCGGAACTGGGCAGGCAGCCACCTTGGGCCATGACTCTGGAGAGGCGGCCATCTGGTGCTGTGGTGCTGGGTTGGTGACCATCTTGTGCCGTGGTGATGGACCGGTGGCCAACTTGGGCATTGGCGCTAGGTGAGCGACCATCTTGTGCTGTGGCACTGGGCTGGCAGCCATCTTGTGCTGTGGCGCTGGATTGGCGGCCATCTTGGGCCATGACTCTGGACGAGTGGCCATCTTGGGCCGTGGCTCTGAACCAGTGGCCATCTTGGGCATTGGCGCTGGGTTAGCGGCCATCTTGAGCTGTAGTGCTGGGCTGGTGGCCATCTTGTGCTGTGGCACTGGCTCAACAGCCGTGACGTGAACAGTCTTGGGAATCTCTTTGACAGTGTGGAGAAATAATCCAAGAATGAGTCCGCGGCCATTTTAGGCGTTGGCGCTGAGCTGGTGGCCATCTTGCCCCGTGGCGCTGGACTGGTGATCACCTTGTGTTGTGGTGCTGTGTTGGCGTCCATCCTGCCTCGTGGCGCTGAATTAGCGGCCATCATGGGCAGTGGCGCCACCGTGGCGGACGTGTACAGAGACAGTACACAGTTCACAGTAACACTTTACGTTCAATATCGCATTAATATTCCGGCACATCTGCATGTATTTTAGCATCACTGTTTTAGTGCATTAAACCAGCATTTTAAAATGCAACAGAACTATTCACAAGCTCCTAGGGATTTGATTTTGATTGTCATTTGTTGAAACAAATATAAAAAGTACAGTGAGTTCGTGACTGTTCGCTGAATTTGACTCACAATTTATGATTCACCTCCATGGCCATGGAAAAATTTAAATTTATAATGACAATAATAGGCCTACTTTGTCATTTAAAAGTTTCCAACAAAGAAATGGATTGCCTTCTGTCAGCTTGTTGAACACACACTTTTATTTGGATAATCTACCACATGATGGCTGAAGCAGCAGTGAGCGTCAGTGGGCGACACTGTTTTCACGCTAATCCGTGTAACGAATTTTGGCAAAATAAGTATTTAACATTGAATGAATCAACATTCTCTAACGGAGAGAGATGGTTTTTAGCATATTTGGGCTTGTTTCCACTTAATTTCAACAGAAACACTATTTCAGCATTAGTGTTCTCAGAATGCTGTGAACTGTCAAACCTGAGCATTGAGGCTCTAACATAAGTTTTTGTGAATATAACTTCTAACACATTAAAAACTGTCTTACAGCATTGCAGAAAACATTGTATTTCATAAGGCATAAGCATCTATCAGTTTGGCAAGATTTGCACTGAATACTGAATGAAACAGCTTTCTCTAATAGAGAGACAAGCTTTTGAGCAGATTTGGGCTTGATTTCACTTCATTTGAACAGAAACACTATTTCAACATTACTGGACTCAGAAAGCTGTAAACTGACAATCTTGATCATTGAAGTCCTAACATAAGTTTTTGTGCATATAACTTCTAACACATTAAAAACTGTCTTACAGCATTGCAGAAAACATTGTATTTCATAAGGCATAAGCATCTATCAGTTTGGCAAGATTTGCACTGAATACTGAATGAAACAGCTTTCTCTAATAGAGAGACAAGCTTTTGAGCAGATTTGGGCTAGATTTCACTTCATTTGAACAGAAACACTATTTCAACATTACTGGACTCAGAAAGCTGTAAACAGACAATCTTGATCATTGAAGGCCTAACATAAGTTTTTGTGCATATAACTTCTAACACATTAAAAACTGTCTTACAGCATTGCAGAAAACATTGTATTTCATAAGGCATAAGCATCTATCAGTTTGGCAAGATTTGCACTGAATACTGAATGAAACAGCTTTCTCTAATAGAGAGACAAGCTTTTGAGCAGATTTGGGCTAGATTTCACTTCATTTGAACAGAAACACTATTTCAACATTACTGGACTCAGAAAGCTGTAAACAGACAATCTTGATCATTGAAGGCCTAACATAAGTTTTTGTGCATATAACTTCTAACACATTAAAAACTGTCTTACAGCATTGCAGAAAACATTGTATTTCATAAGGCATAAGCATCTATCAGTTTGGCAAGATTTGCACTGAATACTGAATGAAACAGCTTTCTCTAATAGAGAGACAAGCTTTTGAGCAGATTTGGGCTAGATTTCACTTCATTTGAACAGAAACACTATTTCAACATTACTGGACTCAGAAAGCTGTAAACAGACAATCTTGATCATTGAAGGCCTAACATAAGTTTTTGTGCATATAACTTCTAACACATTAAAAACTGTCTTACAGCATTGCAGAAAACATTGTATTTCATAAGGCATAAGCATCTATCAGTTTGGCAAGATTTGCACTGAATACTGAATGAAACAGCTTTCTCTAATAGAGAGACAAGCTTTTGAGCAGATTTGGGCTAGATTTCACTTCATTTGAACAGAAACACTATTTCAACATTACTGGACTCAGAAAGCTGTAAACAGACAATCTTGATCATTGAAGGCCTAACATAAGTTTTTGTGCATATAACTTCTAACACATTAAAAACTGTCTTACAGCATTGCAGAAAACATTGTATTTCATAAGGCATAAGCATCTATCAGTTTGGCAAGATTTGCACTGAATACTGAATGAAACAGCTTTCTCTAATAGAGAGACAAGCTTTTGAGCAGATTTGGGCTAGATTTCACTTCATTTGAACAGAAACACTATTTCAACATTACTGGACTCAGAAAGCTGTAAACAGACAATCTTGATCATTGAAGGCCTAACATAAGTTTTTGTGCATATAACTTCTAACACATTAAAAACTGTCTTACAGCATTGCAGAAAACATTGTATTTCATAAGGCATAAGCATCTATCAGTTTGGCAAGATTTGCACTGAATACTGAATGAAACAGCTTTCTCTAATAGAGAGACAAGCTTTTGAGCAGATTTGGGCTAGATTTCACTTCATTTGAACAGAAACACTATTTCAACATTACTGGACTCAGAAAGCTGTAAACAGACAATCTTGATCATTGAAGGCCTAACATAAGTTTTTGTGCATATAACTTCTAACACATTAAAAACTGTCTTACAGCATTGCAGAAAACATTGTATTTCATAAGGCATAAGCATCTATCAGTTTGGCAAGATTTGCACTGAATACTGAATGAAACAGCTTTCTCTAATAGAGAGACAAGCTTTTGAGCAGATTTGGGCTAGATTTCACTTCATTTGAACAGAAACACTATTTCAACATTACTGGACTCAGAAAGCTGTAAACAGACAATCTTGATCATTGAAGGCCTAACATAAGTTTTTGTGCATATAACTTCTAACACATTAAAAACTGTCTTACAGCATTGCAGAAAACATTGTATTTCATAAGGCATAAGCATCTATCAGTTTGGCAAGATTTGCACTGAATACTGAATGAAACAGCTTTCTCTAATAGAGAGACAAGCTTTTGAGCAGATTTGGGCTAGATTTCACTTCATTTGAACAGAAACACTATTTCAACATTACTGGACTCAGAAAGCTGTAAACAGACAATCTTGATCATTGAAGGCCTAACATAAGTTTTTGTGCATATAACTTCTAACACATTAAAAACTGTCTTACAGCATTGCAGAAAACATTGTATTTCATAAGGCATAAGCATCTATCAGTTTGGCAAGATTTGCACTGAATACTGAATGAAACAGCTTTCTCTAATAGAGAGACAAGCTTTTGAGCAGATTTGGGCTAGATTTCACTTCATTTGAACAGAAACACTATTTCAACATTACTGGACTCAGAAAGCTGTAAACAGACAATCTTGATCATTGAAGGCCTAACATAAGTTTTTGTGCATATAACTTCTAACACATTAAAAACTGTCTTACAGCATTGCAGAAAACATTGTATTTCATAAGGCATAAGCATCTATCAGTTTGGCAAGATTTGCACTGAATACTGAATGAAACAGCTTTCTCTAATAGAGAGACAAGCTTTTGAGCAGATTTGGGCTAGATTTCACTTCATTTGAACAGAAACACTATTTCAACATTACTGGACTCAGAAAGCTGTAAACAGACAATCTTGATCATTGAAGGCCTAACATAAGTTTTTGTGCATATAACTTCTAACACATTAAAAACTGTCTTACAGCATTGCAGAAAACATTGTATTTCATAAGGCATAAGCATCTATCAGTTTGGCAAGATTTGCACTGAATACTGAATGAAACAGCTTTCTCTAATAGAGAGACAAGCTTTTGAGCAGATTTGGGCTAGATTTCACTTCATTTGAACAGAAACACTATTTCAACATTACTGGACTCAGAAAGCTGTAAACAGACAATCTTGATCATTGAAGGCCTAACATAAGTTTTTGTGCATATAACTTCTAACACATTAAAAACTGTCTTACAGCATTGCAGAAAACATTGTATTTCATAAGGCATAAGCATCTATCAGTTTGGCAAGATTTGCACTGAATACTGAATGAAACAGCTTTCTCTAATAGAGAGACAAGCTTTTGAGCAGATTTGGGCTAGATTTCACTTCATTTGAACAGAAACACTATTTCAACATTACTGGACTCAGAAAGCTGTAAACAGACAATCTTGATCATTGAAGGCCTAACATAAGTTTTTGTGCATATAACTTCTAACACATTAAAAACTGTCTTACAGCATTGCAGAAAACATTGTATTTCATAAGGCATAAGCATCTATCAGTTTGGCAAGATTTGCACTGAATACTGAATGAAACAGCTTTCTCTAATAGAGAGACAAGCTTTTGAGCAGATTTGGGCTAGATTTCACTTCATTTGAACAGAAACACTATTTCAACATTACTGGACTCAGAAAGCTGTAAACAGACAATCTTGATCATTGAAGGCCTAACATAAGTTTTTGTGCATATAACTTCTAACACATTAAAAACTGTCTTACAGCATTGCAGAAAACATTGTATTTCATAAGGCATAAGCATCTATCAGTTTGGCAAGATTTGCACTGAATACTGAATGAAACAGCTTTCTCTAATAGAGAGACAAGCTTTTGAGCAGATTTGGGCTAGATTTCACTTCATTTGAACAGAAACACTATTTCAACATTACTGGACTCAGAAAGCTGTAAACAGACAATCTTGATCATTGAAGGCCTAACATAAGTTTTTGTGCATATAACTTCTAACACATTAAAAACTGTCTTACAGCATTGCAGAAAACATTGTATTTCATAAGGCATAAGCATCTATCAGTTTGGCAAGATTTGCACTGAATACTGAATGAAACAGCTTTCTCTAATAGAGAGACAAGCTTTTGAGCAGATTTGGGCTAGATTTCACTTCATTTGAACAGAAACACTATTTCAACATTACTGGACTCAGAAAGCTGTAAACAGACAATCTTGATCATTGAAGGCCTAACATAAGTTTTTGTGCATATAACTTCTAACACATTAAAAACTGTCTTACAGCATTGCAGAAAACATTGTATTTCATAAGGCATAAGCATCTATCAGTTTGGCAAGATTTGCACTGAATACTGAATGAAACAGCTTTCTCTAATAGAGAGACAAGCTTTTGAGCAGATTTGGGCTAGATTTCACTTCATTTGAACAGAAACACTATTTCAACATTACTGGACTCAGAAAGCTGTAAACAGACAATCTTGATCATTGAAGGCCTAACATAAGTTTTTGTGCATATAACTTCTAACACATTAAAAACTGTCTTACAGCATTGCAGAAAACATTGTATTTCATAAGGCATAAGCATCTATCAGTTTGGCAAGATTTGCACTGAATACTGAATGAAACAGCTTTCTCTAATAGAGAGACAAGCTTTTGAGCAGATTTGGGCTAGATTTCACTTCATTTGAACAGAAACACTATTTCAACATTACTGGACTCAGAAAGCTGTAAACAGACAATCTTGATCATTGAAGGCCTAACATAAGTTTTTGTGCATATAACTTCTAACACATTAAAAACTGTCTTACAGCATTGCAGAAAACATTGTATTTCATAAGGCATAAGCATCTATCAGTTTGGCAAGATTTGCACTGAATACTGAATGAAACAGCTTTCTCTAATAGAGAGACAAGCTTTTGAGCAGATTTGGGCTAGATTTCACTTCATTTGAACAGAAACACTATTTCAACATTACTGGACTCAGAAAGCTGTAAACAGACAATCTTGATCATTGAAGGCCTAACATAAGTTTTTGTGCATATAACTTCTAACACATTAAAAACTGTCTTACAGCATTGCAGAAAACATTGTATTTCATAAGGCATAAGCATCTATCAGTTTGGCAAGATTTGCACTGAATACTGAATGAAACAGCTTTCTCTAATAGAGAGACAAGCTTTTGAGCAGATTTGGGCTAGATTTCACTTCATTTGAACAGAAACACTATTTCAACATTACTGGACTCAGAAAGCTGTAAACAGACAATCTTGATCATTGAAGGCCTAACATAAGTTTTTGTGCATATAACTTCTAACACATTAAAAACTGTCTTACAGCATTGCAGAAAACATTGTATTTCATAAGGCATAAGCATCTATCAGTTTGGCAAGATTTGCACTGAATACTGAATGAAACAGCTTTCTCTAATAGAGAGACAAGCTTTTGAGCAGATTTGGGCTAGATTTCACTTCATTTGAACAGAAACACTATTTCAACATTACTGGACTCAGAAAGCTGTAAACAGACAATCTTGATCATTGAAGGCCTAACATAAGTTTTTGTGCATATAACTTCTAACACATTAAAAACTGTCTTACAGCATTGCAGAAAACATTGTATTTCATAAGGCATAAGCATCTATCAGTTTGGCAAGATTTGCACTGAATACTGAATGAAACAGCTTTCTCTAATAGAGAGACAAGCTTTTGAGCAGATTTGGGCTAGATTTCACTTCATTTGAACAGAAACACTATTTCAACATTACTGGACTCAGAAAGCTGTAAACAGACAATCTTGATCATTGAAGGCCTAACATAAGTTTTTGTGCATATAACTTCTAACACATTAAAAACTGTCTTACAGCATTGCAGAAAACATTGTATTTCATAAGGCATAAGCATCTATCAGTTTGGCAAGATTTGCACTGAATACTGAATGAAACAGCTTTCTCTAATAGAGAGACAAGCTTTTGAGCAGATTTGGGCTAGATTTCACTTCATTTGAACAGAAACACTATTTCAACATTACTGGACTCAGAAAGCTGTAAACAGACAATCTTGATCATTGAAGGCCTAACATAAGTTTTTGTGCATATAACTTCTAACACATTAAAAACTGTCTTACAGCATTGCAGAAAACATTGTATTTCATAAGGCATAAGCATCTATCAGTTTGGCAAGATTTGCACTGAATACTGAATGAAACAGCTTTCTCTAATAGAGAGACAAGCTTTTGAGCAGATTTGGGCTAGATTTCACTTCATTTGAACAGAAACACTATTTCAACATTACTGGACTCAGAAAGCTGTAAACAGACAATCTTGATCATTGAAGGCCTAACATAAGTTTTTGTGCATATAACTTCTAACACATTAAAAACTGTCTTACAGCATTGCAGAAAACATTGTATTTCATAAGGCATAAGCATCTATCAGTTTGGCAAGATTTGCACTGAATACTGAATGAAACAGCTTTCTCTAATAGAGAGACAAGCTTTTGAGCAGATTTGGGCTAGATTTCACTTCATTTGAACAGAAACACTATTTCAACATTACTGGACTCAGAAAGCTGTAAACAGACAATCTTGATCATTGAAGGCCTAACATAAGTTTTTGTGCATATAACTTCTAACACATTAAAAACTGTCTTACAGCATTGCAGAAAACATTGTATTTCATAAGGCATAAGCATCTATCAGTTTGGCAAGATTTGCACTGAATACTGAATGAAACAGCTTTCTCTAATAGAGAGACAAGCTTTTGAGCAGATTTGGGCTAGATTTCACTTCATTTGAACAGAAACACTATTTCAACATTACTGGACTCAGAAAGCTGTAAACAGACAATCTTGATCATTGAAGGCCTAACATAAGTTTTTGTGCATATAACTTCTAACACATTAAAAACTGTCTTACAGCATTGCAGAAAACATTGTATTTCATAAGGCATAAGCATCTATCAGTTTGGCAAGATTTGCACTGAATACTGAATGAAACAGCTTTCTCTAATAGAGAGACAAGCTTTTGAGCAGATTTGGGCTAGATTTCACTTCATTTGAACAGAAACACTATTTCAACATTACTGGACTCAGAAAGCTGTAAACAGACAATCTTGATCATTGAAGGCCTAACATAAGTTTTTGTGCATATAACTTCTAACACATTAAAAACTGTCTTACAGCATTGCAGAAAACATTGTATTTCATAAGGCATAAGCATCTATCAGTTTGGCAAGATTTGCACTGAATACTGAATGAAACAGCTTTCTCTAATAGAGAGACAAGCTTTTGAGCAGATTTGGGCTAGATTTCACTTCATTTGAACAGAAACACTATTTCAACATTACTGGACTCAGAAAGCTGTAAACAGACAATCTTGATCATTGAAGGCCTAACATAAGTTTTTGTGCATATAACTTCTAACACATTAAAAACTGTCTTACAGCATTGCAGAAAACATTGTATTTCATAAGGCATAAGCATCTATCAGTTTGGCAAGATTTGCACTGAATACTGAATGAAACAGCTTTCTCTAATAGAGAGACAAGCTTTTGAGCAGATTTGGGCTAGATTTCACTTCATTTGAACAGAAACACTATTTCAACATTACTGGACTCAGAAAGCTGTAAACAGACAATCTTGATCATTGAAGGCCTAACATAAGTTTTTGTGCATATAACTTCTAACACATTAAAAACTGTCTTACAGCATTGCAGAAAACATTGTATTTCATAAGGCATAAGCATCTATCAGTTTGGCAAGATTTGCACTGAATACTGAATGAAACAGCTTTCTCTAATAGAGAGACAAGCTTTTGAGCAGATTTGGGCTAGATTTCACTTCATTTGAACAGAAACACTATTTCAACATTACTGGACTCAGAAAGCTGTAAACAGACAATCTTGATCATTGAAGGCCTAACATAAGTTTTTGTGCATATAACTTCTAACACATTAAAAACTGTCTTACAGCATTGCAGAAAACATTGTATTTCATAAGGCATAAGCATCTATCAGTTTGGCAAGATTTGCACTGAATACTGAATGAAACAGCTTTCTCTAATAGAGAGACAAGCTTTTGAGCAGATTTGGGCTAGATTTCACTTCATTTGAACAGAAACACTATTTCAACATTACTGGACTCAGAAAGCTGTAAACAGACAATCTTGATCATTGAAGGCCTAACATAAGTTTTTGTGCATATAACTTCTAACACATTAAAAACTGTCTTACAGCATTGCAGAAAACATTGTATTTCATAAGGCATAAGCATCTATCAGTTTGGCAAGATTTGCACTGAATACTGAATGAAACAGCTTTCTCTAATAGAGAGACAAGCTTTTGAGCAGATTTGGGCTAGATTTCACTTCATTTGAACAGAAACACTATTTCAACATTACTGGACTCAGAAAGCTGTAAACAGACAATCTTGATCATTGAAGGCCTAACATAAGTTTTTGTGCATATAACTTCTAACACATTAAAAACTGTCTTACAGCATTGCAGAAAACATTGTATTTCATAAGGCATAAGCATCTATCAGTTTGGCAAGATTTGCACTGAATACTGAATGAAACAGCTTTCTCTAATAGAGAGACAAGCTTTTGAGCAGATTTGGGCTAGATTTCACTTCATTTGAACAGAAACACTATTTCAACATTACTGGACTCAGAAAGCTGTAAACAGACAATCTTGATCATTGAAGGCCTAACATAAGTTTTTGTGCATATAACTTCTAACACATTAAAAACTGTCTTACAGCATTGCAGAAAACATTGTATTTCATAAGGCATAAGCATCTATCAGTTTGGCAAGATTTGCACTGAATACTGAATGAAACAGCTTTCTCTAATAGAGAGACAAGCTTTTGAGCAGATTTGGGCTAGATTTCACTTCATTTGAACAGAAACACTATTTCAACATTACTGGACTCAGAAAGCTGTAAACAGACAATCTTGATCATTGAAGGCCTAACATAAGTTTTTGTGCATATAACTTCTAACACATTAAAAACTGTCTTACAGCATTGCAGAAAACATTGTATTTCATAAGGCATAAGCATCTATCAGTTTGGCAAGATTTGCACTGAATACTGAATGAAACAGCTTTCTCTAATAGAGAGACAAGCTTTTGAGCAGATTTGGGCTAGATTTCACTTCATTTGAACAGAAACACTATTTCAACATTACTGGACTCAGAAAGCTGTAAACAGACAATCTTGATCATTGAAGGCCTAACATAAGTTTTTGTGCATATAACTTCTAACACATTAAAAACTGTCTTACAGCATTGCAGAAAACATTGTATTTCATAAGGCATAAGCATCTATCAGTTTGGCAAGATTTGCACTGAATACTGAATGAAACAGCTTTCTCTAATAGAGAGACAAGCTTTTGAGCAGATTTGGGCTAGATTTCACTTCATTTGAACAGAAACACTATTTCAACATTACTGGACTCAGAAAGCTGTAAACAGACAATCTTGATCATTGAAGGCCTAACATAAGTTTTTGTGCATATAACTTCTAACACATTAAAAACTGTCTTACAGCATTGCAGAAAACATTGTATTTCATAAGGCATAAGCATCTATCAGTTTGGCAAGATTTGCACTGAATACTGAATGAAACAGCTTTCTCTAATAGAGAGACAAGCTTTTGAGCAGATTTGGGCTAGATTTCACTTCATTTGAACAGAAACACTATTTCAACATTACTGGACTCAGAAAGCTGTAAACAGACAATCTTGATCATTGAAGGCCTAACATAAGTTTTTGTGCATATAACTTCTAACACATTAAAAACTGTCTTACAGCATTGCAGAAAACATTGTATTTCATAAGGCATAAGCATCTATCAGTTTGGCAAGATTTGCACTGAATACTGAATGAAACAGCTTTCTCTAATAGAGAGACAAGCTTTTGAGCAGATTTGGGCTAGATTTCACTTCATTTGAACAGAAACACTATTTCAACATTACTGGACTCAGAAAGCTGTAAACAGACAATCTTGATCATTGAAGGCCTAACATAAGTTTTTGTGCATATAACTTCTAACACATTAAAAACTGTCTTACAGCATTGCAGAAAACATTGTATTTCATAAGGCATAAGCATCTATCAGTTTGGCAAGATTTGCACTGAATACTGAATGAAACAGCTTTCTCTAATAGAGAGACAAGCTTTTGAGCAGATTTGGGCTAGATTTCACTTCATTTGAACAGAAACACTATTTCAACATTACTGGACTCAGAAAGCTGTAAACAGACAATCTTGATCATTGAAGGCCTAACATAAGTTTTTGTGCATATAACTTCTAACACATTAAAAACTGTCTTACAGCATTGCAGAAAACATTGTATTTCATAAGGCATAAGCATCTATCAGTTTGGCAAGATTTGCACTGAATACTGAATGAAACAGCTTTCTCTAATAGAGAGACAAGCTTTTGAGCAGATTTGGGCTAGATTTCACTTCATTTGAACAGAAACACTATTTCAACATTACTGGACTCAGAAAGCTGTAAACAGACAATCTTGATCATTGAAGGCCTAACATAAGTTTTTGTGCATATAACTTCTAACACATTAAAAACTGTCTTACAGCATTGCAGAAAACATTGTATTTCATAAGGCATAAGCATCTATCAGTTTGGCAAGATTTGCACTGAATACTGAATGAAACAGCTTTCTCTAATAGAGAGACAAGCTTTTGAGCAGATTTGGGCTAGATTTCACTTCATTTGAACAGAAACACTATTTCAACATTACTGGACTCAGAAAGCTGTAAACAGACAATCTTGATCATTGAAGGCCTAACATAAGTTTTTGTGCATATAACTTCTAACACATTAAAAACTGTCTTACAGCATTGCAGAAAACATTGTATTTCATAAGGCATAAGCATCTATCAGTTTGGCAAGATTTGCACTGAATACTGAATGAAACAGCTTTCTCTAATAGAGAGACAAGCTTTTGAGCAGATTTGGGCTAGATTTCACTTCATTTGAACAGAAACACTATTTCAACATTACTGGACTCAGAAAGCTGTAAACAGACAATCTTGATCATTGAAGGCCTAACATAAGTTTTTGTGCATATAACTTCTAACACATTAAAAACTGTCTTACAGCATTGCAGAAAACATTGTATTTCATAAGGCATAAGCATCTATCAGTTTGGCAAGATTTGCACTGAATACTGAATGAAACAGCTTTCTCTAATAGAGAGACAAGCTTTTGAGCAGATTTGGGCTAGATTTCACTTCATTTGAACAGAAACACTATTTCAACATTACTGGACTCAGAAAGCTGTAAACAGACAATCTTGATCATTGAAGGCCTAACATAAGTTTTTGTGCATATAACTTCTAACACATTAAAAACTGTCTTACAGCATTGCAGAAAACATTGTATTTCATAAGGCATAAGCATCTATCAGTTTGGCAAGATTTGCACTGAATACTGAATGAAACAGCTTTCTCTAATAGAGAGACAAGCTTTTGAGCAGATTTGGGCTAGATTTCACTTCATTTGAACAGAAACACTATTTCAACATTACTGGACTCAGAAAGCTGTAAACAGACAATCTTGATCATTGAAGGCCTAACATAAGTTTTTGTGCATATAACTTCTAACACATTAAAAACTGTCTTACAGCATTGCAGAAAACATTGTATTTCATAAGGCATAAGCATCTATCAGTTTGGCAAGATTTGCACTGAATACTGAATGAAACAGCTTTCTCTAATAGAGAGACAAGCTTTTGAGCAGATTTGGGCTAGATTTCACTTCATTTGAACAGAAACACTATTTCAACATTACTGGACTCAGAAAGCTGTAAACAGACAATCTTGATCATTGAAGGCCTAACATAAGTTTTTGTGCATATAACTTCTAACACATTAAAAACTGTCTTACAGCATTGCAGAAAACATTGTATTTCATAAGGCATAAGCATCTATCAGTTTGGCAAGATTTGCACTGAATACTGAATGAAACAGCTTTCTCTAATAGAGAGACAAGCTTTTGAGCAGATTTGGGCTAGATTTCACTTCATTTGAACAGAAACACTATTTCAACATTACTGGACTCAGAAAGCTGTAAACAGACAATCTTGATCATTGAAGGCCTAACATAAGTTTTTGTGCATATAACTTCTAACACATTAAAAACTGTCTTACAGCATTGCAGAAAACATTGTATTTCATAAGGCATAAGCATCTATCAGTTTGGCAAGATTTGCACTGAATACTGAATGAAACAGCTTTCTCTAATAGAGAGACAAGCTTTTGAGCAGATTTGGGCTAGATTTCACTTCATTTGAACAGAAACACTATTTCAACATTACTGGACTCAGAAAGCTGTAAACAGACAATCTTGATCATTGAAGGCCTAACATAAGTTTTTGTGCATATAACTTCTAACACATTAAAAACTGTCTTACAGCATTGCAGAAAACATTGTATTTCATAAGGCATAAGCATCTATCAGTTTGGCAAGATTTGCACTGAATACTGAATGAAACAGCTTTCTCTAATAGAGAGACAAGCTTTTGAGCAGATTTGGGCTAGATTTCACTTCATTTGAACAGAAACACTATTTCAACATTACTGGACTCAGAAAGCTGTAAACAGACAATCTTGATCATTGAAGGCCTAACATAAGTTTTTGTGCATATAACTTCTAACACATTAAAAACTGTCTTACAGCATTGCAGAAAACATTGTATTTCATAAGGCATAAGCATCTATCAGTTTGGCAAGATTTGCACTGAATACTGAATGAAACAGCTTTCTCTAATAGAGAGACAAGCTTTTGAGCAGATTTGGGCTAGATTTCACTTCATTTGAACAGAAACACTATTTCAACATTACTGGACTCAGAAAGCTGTAAACAGACAATCTTGATCATTGAAGGCCTAACATAAGTTTTTGTGCATATAACTTCTAACACATTAAAAACTGTCTTACAGCATTGCAGAAAACATTGTATTTCATAAGGCATAAGCATCTATCAGTTTGGCAAGATTTGCACTGAATACTGAATGAAACAGCTTTCTCTAATAGAGAGACAAGCTTTTGAGCAGATTTGGGCTAGATTTCACTTCATTTGAACAGAAACACTATTTCAACATTACTGGACTCAGAAAGCTGTAAACAGACAATCTTGATCATTGAAGGCCTAACATAAGTTTTTGTGCATATAACTTCTAACACATTAAAAACTGTCTTACAGCATTGCAGAAAACATTGTATTTCATAAGGCATAAGCATCTATCAGTTTGGCAAGATTTGCACTGAATACTGAATGAAACAGCTTTCTCTAATAGAGAGACAAGCTTTTGAGCAGATTTGGGCTAGATTTCACTTCATTTGAACAGAAACACTATTTCAACATTACTGGACTCAGAAAGCTGTAAACAGACAATCTTGATCATTGAAGGCCTAACATAAGTTTTTGTGCATATAACTTCTAACACATTAAAAACTGTCTTACAGCATTGCAGAAAACATTGTATTTCATAAGGCATAAGCATCTATCAGTTTGGCAAGATTTGCACTGAATACTGAATGAAACAGCTTTCTCTAATAGAGAGACAAGCTTTTGAGCAGATTTGGGCTAGATTTCACTTCATTTGAACAGAAACACTATTTCAACATTACTGGACTCAGAAAGCTGTAAACAGACAATCTTGATCATTGAAGGCCTAACATAAGTTTTTGTGCATATAACTTCTAACACATTAAAAACTGTCTTACAGCATTGCAGAAAACATTGTATTTCATAAGGCATAAGCATCTATCAGTTTGGCAAGATTTGCACTGAATACTGAATGAAACAGCTTTCTCTAATAGAGAGACAAGCTTTTGAGCAGATTTGGGCTAGATTTCACTTCATTTGAACAGAAACACTATTTCAACATTACTGGACTCAGAAAGCTGTAAACAGACAATCTTGATCATTGAAGGCCTAACATAAGTTTTTGTGCATATAACTTCTAACACATTAAAAACTGTCTTACAGCATTGCAGAAAACATTGTATTTCATAAGGCATAAGCATCTATCAGTTTGGCAAGATTTGCACTGAATACTGAATGAAACAGCTTTCTCTAATAGAGAGACAAGCTTTTGAGCAGATTTGGGCTAGATTTCACTTCATTTGAACAGAAACACTATTTCAACATTACTGGACTCAGAAAGCTGTAAACAGACAATCTTGATCATTGAAGGCCTAACATAAGTTTTTGTGCATATAACTTCTAACACATTAAAAACTGTCTTACAGCATTGCAGAAAACATTGTATTTCATAAGGCATAAGCATCTATCAGTTTGGCAAGATTTGCACTGAATACTGAATGAAACAGCTTTCTCTAATAGAGAGACAAGCTTTTGAGCAGATTTGGGCTAGATTTCACTTCATTTGAACAGAAACACTATTTCAACATTACTGGACTCAGAAAGCTGTAAACAGACAATCTTGATCATTGAAGGCCTAACATAAGTTTTTGTGCATATAACTTCTAACACATTAAAAACTGTCTTACAGCATTGCAGAAAACATTGTATTTCATAAGGCATAAGCATCTATCAGTTTGGCAAGATTTGCACTGAATACTGAATGAAACAGCTTTCTCTAATAGAGAGACAAGCTTTTGAGCAGATTTGGGCTAGATTTCACTTCATTTGAACAGAAACACTATTTCAACATTACTGGACTCAGAAAGCTGTAAACAGACAATCTTGATCATTGAAGGCCTAACATAAGTTTTTGTGCATATAACTTCTAACACATTAAAAACTGTCTTACAGCATTGCAGAAAACATTGTATTTCATAAGGCATAAGCATCTATCAGTTTGGCAAGATTTGCACTGAATACTGAATGAAACAGCTTTCTCTAATAGAGAGACAAGCTTTTGAGCAGATTTGGGCTAGATTTCACTTCATTTGAACAGAAACACTATTTCAACATTACTGGACTCAGAAAGCTGTAAACAGACAATCTTGATCATTGAAGGCCTAACATAAGTTTTTGTGCATATAACTTCTAACACATTAAAAACTGTCTTACAGCATTGCAGAAAACATTGTATTTCATAAGGCATAAGCATCTATCAGTTTGGCAAGATTTGCACTGAATACTGAATGAAACAGCTTTCTCTAATAGAGAGACAAGCTTTTGAGCAGATTTGGGCTAGATTTCACTTCATTTGAACAGAAACACTATTTCAACATTACTGGACTCAGAAAGCTGTAAACAGACAATCTTGATCATTGAAGGCCTAACATAAAGTTTTTGTGCATATAACTTCTAACACATTAAAAACTGTCTTACAGCATTGCAGAAAACATTGTATTTCATAAGGCATAAGCATCTATCAGTTTGGCAAGATTTGCACTGAATACTGAATGAAACAGCTTTCTCTAATAGAGAGAAAGCTTTTGAGCAGATTTGGGCTAGATTTCACTTCATTTGAACAGAACACTATTTCAACATTACTGGACTCAGAAAGCTGTAAACAGACAATCTTGATCATTTGAAGGCCTAACATAAGTTTTTGTGATATATAACTTCTAACACATTAAAAACTGTCTTCGCATTGCAGAAAACATTGTATTTCATATAAAGGCATAAGCATCTAGTCAGTTTGGCAAGATTTGCACTGAATACTGAATGAAACAGCTTTCTCTAATAGAGAGACAAGCTTTTGAGCAGATTTGGGCTAGATTTCACTTCATTTGAACAGAACACTATTTCA
>NW_020529006.1:0-90000 GCF_003368295.1 Carassius auratus
TTTTGTGCATATAACTTCTAACACATTAAAAACTGTCTTACAGCATTGCAGAAAACATTGTATTTCATAAGGCATAAGCATCTATCAGTTTGGCAAGATTTGCACTGAATACTGAATGAAACAGCTTTCTCTAATAGAGAGACAAGCTTTTGAGCATATTTGGGCTAGATTTCACTTCATTTGAAACAGAAACACTATTTCAACATTACTGGACTCAGAAAGCTGTAAACAGACAATCTTGATCATTGAAGGCCTAACATAAGTTTTTGTGCATATAACTTCTAACACATTAAAACTGTCTTACAGCATTGCAGAAAACATTGTATTTCATAAGGCATAAGCATCTATCAGTTTGGCAAGATTTGCACTGAATACTGAATGAAACAGCTTTCTCTAATAGAGAGACAAGCTTTTGAGCAGATTTGGGCTAGATTTCACTTCATTTGAACAGAAACACTATTTCAACATTACTGGACTCAGAAAGCTGTAAACAGACAATCTTGATCATTGAAGGCCTAACATAAGTTTTTGTTATATAACTTCTAACACATTAAAAACTGTCTTACAGCATTGCAGAAAACATTGTATTTCATAAGGCATAAGCATCTATCAGTTTGGCAAGATTTGCACTGAATACTGAATGAAACAGCTTTCTCTAATAGAGAGACCAGCTTTTGAGCAGATTTGGGCTAGATTTCACTTCATTTGAACAGAAAAACTATTTCAACATTACTGGACTCAGAAAGCTGTAAACAGACAATCTTGATCATTGAAGGCCTAACATAAGTTTTTGTGCATATAACTTCTAACACATTAAAAACTGTCTTACAGCATTGCAGAAAACATTGTATTTCATAAGGCATAAGCATCTATCAGTTTGGCAAGATTTGCACTGAATACTGAATGAAACAGCTTTCTCTAATAGAGAGACCAGCTTTTGAGCAGATTTGGGCTAGATTTCACTTCATTTGAACAGAAACCACTATTTCAACATTACTGGACTCAGAAAGCTGTAAACAGACAATCTTGATCATTGAAGGCCTAACATAAGTTTTTGTGCATATAACTTCTAACACATTAAAAACTGTCTTACAGCATTGCAGAAAACATTGTATTTCATAAGGCATAAGCATCTATCAGTTTGGCAAGATTTGCACTGAATACTGAATGAAACAGCTTTCTCTAATAGAGAGACAAGCTTTTGAGCAGATTTGGGCTAGATTTCACTTCATTTGAACAGAAACACTATTTCAACATTACTGGACTCAGAAAGCTGTAAACAGACAATCTTGATCATTGAAGGCCTAACATAAGTTTTTGTGCATATAACTTCTAACACATTAAAAACTGTCTTACAGCATTGCAGAAAACATTGTATTTCATAAGGCATAAGCATCTATCAGTTTGGCAAGATTTGCACTGAATACTGAATGAAACAGCTTTCTCTAATAGAGAGACCAGCTTTTGAGCAGATTTGGGCTAGATTTCACTTCATTTGAACAGAAACACTATTTCAACATTACTGGACTCAGAAAGCTGTAAACAGACAATCTTGATCATTGAAGGCCTAACATAAGTTTTTGTGCATATATAACTTCTAACACATTAAAAACTGTCTTACAGCATTGCAGAAAACATTGTATTTCATAAGGCATAAGCATCTATCAGTTTGGCAAGATTTGCACTGAATACTGAATGAAACAGCTTTCTCTAATAGAGAGACAAGCTTTTGAGCAGATTTGGGCTAGATTTCACTTCATTTGAACAGAAACACTATTTCAACATTACTGGACTCAGAAAGCTGTAAACAGACAATCTTGATCATTGAAGGCCTAACATAAGTTTTTGTGCATATAACTTCTAACACATTAAAAGCTGTCTTACAGCATTGCAGAAAACATTGTATTTCATAAGGCATAAGCATCTATCAGTTTGGCAAGATTTGCACTGAATACTGAATGAAACAGCTTTCTCTAATAGAGAGACAAGCTTTTGAGCAGATTTGGGCTAGATTTCACTTCATTTGAACAGAAACACTATTTCAACATTACTGGACTCAGAAAGCTGTAAACAGACAATCTTGATCATTGAAGGCCTAACATAAGTTTTTGGGCATATAACTTCTAACACATTAAAAACTGTCTTACAGCATTGCAGAAAACATTGTATTTCATAAGGCATAAGCATCTTTCAATTTGGCAAGATTTGCACTGAATATTGAATGAAACAGCTTTGTCCATTAGAGAGACAAGCTTTTTAGCAGATTTGGGCTTGATTTCACTTCATTTGAACAGAAGCACTATTTCAACATAACTGGACTCAGAAAGCTGTAAACTGACAATCTTGATCATTGAAGTCCTAACATTAGTTTTTGTGCATATAACTTCTAACACATTAAAAACTGTCTTACAGCATTGCAGAAAACATTGTATTTCATATGGCATAAGCATCTTTCAGTTTGGCAAGATTTGCACTGAATATTGAATGAAACAGCTTTGTCCATTAGAGAGACAAGCTTTTTAGCAGATTTTGGCTAGATTTCACTTCATTTGAACAGAAGCACTATTTCAACATTACTGGACTCAGAAAGCTGTAAACTGACAATCTTGATCATTGAAGTCCTAACATAAGTTGTTGTGCATATAACTTCTAACACATTAAAAACTGTCTTACAGCACTGCAGAAAACATTGTATTTCATATGGCATAAGCATCTTTCAGTTTGGCAAGATTTGCACTGAATATTGAATGAAACAGCTTTGTCCATTAGAGAGACAAGCTTTTTAGCAGATTTGGGCTTGATTTCACTTCATTTGAACAGAAGCACTATTTCAACATAACTGGACTCAGAAAGCTGTAAACTGACAATCTTGATCATTGAAGTCCTAACATTAGTTTTTGTGCATATAACTTCTAACACATTAAAAACTGTCTTACAGCATTGCAGAAAACATTGTATTTCATAAGGCATAAGCATCTTTCAGTATGACAAGATTTGCACTGAATATTGAATGAAACAGCTTTCTCTATTAGAGAGACACGCTTTTGAGCAGATTTGGGCTTGATTTCACTTCATTTGAACAGAAGCACTATTTCAACATTACTGGACTCAGAAAGCTGTAAACTGACAAACTTGATCATTGAAGTCCTAACATAAGTTTTTGTGCATATAACTTTTAACACATTAAAAACTGTCTTACAGCATTGCAGAAAACATTGTATTTCATAATGCATAAGCATCTTTCAGTTTGGCAAGATTTGCACTGAATACTGAATGAAACAGCTTTTTCTAATAGAGAGACAAGCTTTTGAGCAGATTTGGGCTTGATTTCTCTTCATTTGAGCAGAAGCACTATTTCAACATTACTGGACTCAGAAACATGTAAACTGACAATCTTGAGCATTGTATTCCTAGCATAAGTTTTTGTGCATATAACTTCTAACACATTAAAAACTGTCTTACAACATTGCAAAAAACATTGTTTTTCATAAGGCATAAGCATCTTTCAGTTTGGCAAGATTTGCACTGAATATTGAATGAAACAGCTTTCTCTATTAGAGAGACAAGCTTTTGAGCAGATTTTGGCTAGATTTCACTTCATTTGAACAGAAGCACTATTTCAACATTACTGGACTCAGAAAGCTGTAAACTGACAATCTTGATCATTGAAGTCCTAACATAAGTTGTTGTGCATATAACTTCTAACACATTAAAAACTGTCTTACAGCACTGCAGAAAACATTGTATTTCATATGGCATAAGCATCTTTCAGTTTGGCAAGGTTTGCACTGAATATTGAATGAAACAGCTTTCTCTATTAGAGAGACAAGCTTTTGAGCAGATTTGGGCTAGATTTCACTTCATTTGAACAGAAGCACTATTTCAAAATTACTGGACTCAGAAAGCTGTAAACTGACAATCTTGATCATTGAAGTCCTAACATAAGTTTATGTGCATAGGAATTCTCACACATTAAAAACTGTCTTTTTGTCTTGCAAAAAGCATTTCTATTCATAAGACAGAGGAATCTTTCATTTTGGCAAGATTTGTATTTAACCTTGAATGAAGCAACATTCTCTAACTGAGAAATATGGTTTTTAGCATATTTTGGCTTGTTTCCACTTCATTTCAACAGAAACACTATTTCAGCATTAGTGATCTCAGAATGCTGTGAACTGACAAACCTGAGCATTGAGGCTCTACCATGTTATAGATAAAATACACAACATAAAGTAGTATCCATGTTTAACTATACAAAGTAGTAGTTTTATTTCATTCTATAGCCCACAGCTCCGCGCCTGTTCTAACTGCTTGCTAATATCACTTGGATGAAATGAAACATTCAGCACATTTTCCAGTTTAAGAACCAGTTGTTCTTAAAATCCCAAATAGAATGTTACATACAGTATGCAATAGTTAAAAAATTGACTAAAGAAATACATTTCTTTATTTATAAAAAAATAAACAAATCTTTCCAGTGAAATTCAGTAATTAATTAAGTTATTCCTGTAAAAGTTTTTATACCATTATAATCTTGCCTGCTGAAAAATAAAATAAAAAAATATATAAGACCCCTCCCAAAACGCAATTGAAAATTGAATGCATTTCAGGGGGACCCACTTTATAGTGGCCTTAACTACTATGTACTTACATTTTAATTAATAATTTAGTACAATGTACTTATTGTGTACATACATTGTATTTTTATAAAAAAAACTACATGTTATAACATCTGGATTTAAATTTCTGTAATTACATTTATAATTACACTGTTGACCCATACTTTACACCTTAACCCACCCTTAAACTTACCCATACCTCCAACCCTCTCCCTAACCTTACCCCTATCCCACCTCAATAGCAGCAAAAGTGTTTTACAATACAATATGAACACAAGAAGTACATTGTACTCATTTTTTTATGTAAGTACATAGTAGTGAAGGCCACCTAATATAAAGTGGGACCGAATTGTATTGGTTAACTTGTAAACTATAATGGTGTCTATTTGATGGATTCTATTGGTGGGATGTAATATGGCAGATGGCAACCAACAGAACAACAGTAATTCCTATTGGAATTAATGCCTAAAACAAAAAATAATTTTGAAATGGTTTAATGGAAACTGTAAGATTTTTTTTTTTCAGCAGGGTAATGATACTCATACTGTGTTGCACATTATGGACAATATTGAGCTGAAGCTTGACTTTGCAAATGTAAAATCGCAAATCAAATCGGAAAATCTTTCAAAAAAATTGCAATTAGATATTTTCCCCAAATCGCACATCCCTAATACCAAGTTTCATATGTATACATGCAGGTATGTATGATATATGGCACTCCGTATTCAAGGGAGCGCTGTAGAGCCACTGTGCCACGACCGTGTATCAGTCTCTGCCAGGCCCTAATGGCCGCAGATTCCAAGGTGTATGTCAATTTTGAAGAGGTTTTGAGCATGTTATGGGCCCCCAAATCCCCCAAAACCGTGATGAAAATTTTGAGGAATAAATAATAAGAATAAGAAAATTATCCTAAGAAAACATTTTATGTTAGATTTGAATGTGTCAGGAGTTTTATGCTCATGAAGTTAGGTTAGAGCTTCTAAGCACTGGTAACAGTAACACTAAGCAAATGCAACTAAGCAGATGAAGAGAATGCAAAGCCCACATGTACTGAAATCCTTTATTCTCTGAGAAAATTGGTTTATGCAGTTTTAAGACTAAAACTTCCCCGCATTAAAGAAAAATCAAACATGTGAAATTAAATGTTATTTGCAAGCAGAAAGACAGACTTTAATGTGTTTGAGTTTTATGCTCATGAAGATACAGGTTTGAGCTTCTAAGCACAAGAGACCCTTAGTGTAGTGCTTCTGGTAACTGTATCACTAAGCAAATGCAACTAATCAAATGAAGAGAATGCTAGCCCACACATCCTGAAATCCTTCATTCCCTGTTAGAGAAAGTTGATTTATGCAATGATAAGACAACAACTTGCCTACACTTTAGAGTCAGAGTCGTTCTGGTCTAAAAGATGGCGCCAGTGCAGTCGGCATGCCGTCTCTCTTGTGTGTTTCAGTCTGTGGTACCTGTACTGTTTGTTCTCTGTGTGGTGTTGCACTGGTATCATGTAGACTAGGTGCTGACCTACGATCGCCAAGCCCTACTTAACATTAAATGTTGTATGGAAGCTGGTTACCTGAGAAACTGCCCAGTTCTCTACACTCGCTCTCAACCCTCTTCCAATCATCCTGCGCCAGAGTGCGTCTACTAACTACCCTGCTGTGTTCCTCTTGTACGGAAACGCCGCAGAAAGAGAGGTTGTCAAGGCGGTGTTCGAGTGAGAATTAGACGGGCGATTGCTTCCACCTTACAATTCTCAACCCAGTTTTCCCTGGATACAACACATTTGGAGGGTCATAACCTGGCGCGACGCTCCTGGGATTATATATATGATTTTCATCTTCCCGTCTTCGGTGATTCTTCAACCTCACGTTTACGACTTCGCCGGAGAGGAGTGAAACATTAAAATCTTCGCCAACTGGATTTTATTCAATTGGACCGGGACCCGGAACTACAGTCTCATCTCAGCATGGCCCTAGTCAATGCTAGGTCCGTGTGCAACAAGACTTTTATTTTAAATGACTTTTATACCGGACATAAGTTGGATATACTTTTCCTAATGGAGACATGGGCCTCTGCTGGTGAGTGATCTGTTTTTGAAGAACTGTGTCCGCCGGACTGTTGTTTTATTAGTACACCACGATGTACTGGCAAGGGCGGTGGAGTTGCCATGGTTTTTAAACAAACCCTTAACATACATCCCATTGTCGGGACTTACGCATCATTTGAGTTACAATGTATTGTTTTAGAGTTTGATTCCACTGCAGTGTTCTGTGCGCTTATTTATAGGCCACCTAATTTTGACAGTACTTTTATACGAGATTTTTGTCAATTTGTAACTCATATCTTGCCATCATATGATCAGCTGTTATTATTGGGAGATTTTAATATACATGTGTGCAGCCCAGGTCGACCCTTGGTCAGTGAATTTAGTATTATTTTGGAATCTTTTGGTTTTATGCAACATATTATTGGAGCAACTCATGTTCATGGTCACACTCTGGACCTTATTTTGACAAATGGTGTTGCTGTAGTAGATGTAAACATAGAAGATGTCTCCTTCTCTGATCACAGCCCTATTGTTTTTAATGTCCATACTGAGAATCCTGCAGTTATGGAAAAACATCTGGGCTATTACGCTCGCTGTATAAACTCATCTATTCCTCCTCAGTTTAGTGAACTCTATCATGCTAACGCTATTGAAGGATCTATTTTGAATGCTGTTGAGTCTTCCATTGGGCCTGATGAACTGACTTCTCTTCTCTATACAAATTGTTCTAATATTTTAGATGTTATTGCACCTTTTAAGTTAAAGTCACCCAGGCAGAAATCTTATTATTGGCTCGATGACAATGCTCGCTCTCTTAGGCGGGCATGTCGTCAAGCGGAGAGGAAATGGAAACAGGATTCGTTAACTGTGTCTTGTGAGTTTTTCAAAGAATGTTTGTTTAACTTTCAGAAAGCTGCAAAATCAGCTAGGTCTAAGTATTTTTCAGATTTGTTTAATACACACTCTCATAGATCTAGAATTCTGTTTTCCACGATTAATTCAATAATTAATCCAGGTTGTCAGTTTCATGTTGAACCCTCAATTGAACGTTGTGAAATTTTTTTACAGTTTTTTTTCAGAAAAAGTGTTAGCTATTCACTCTTCTTTTACCTTGCAGTCATCAGATCTGTCACTGTTTTCGCTGGCAAGTCCGGCTTCCTTTTCTTGTTTTCAAAATGTTTCTTTGAGGGAACTCTGTGATTTGGTCAATAAGATGAAGAAAACTGCCACTTCACTTGATGTCATTCCTTCTGAGATTATTAAGGCCTCTTTTTCTGAAATCGGGACTTCCATTCAGTCATTGATTAACTCGTCTCTAAATGCTGGGGTAGTCCCGAAATGTTTTAAGCATGCTGTAGTTCAACCTTTGCTTAAGAAACAGGGTTTGGAGGAAAATTGCCTTGATAATTATCGGCCTGTTTCTAAGCTTTCATTTTTATCAAAACTTTTGGAGAAAGTTGAATATTCACAATTGATTTCCTTTTTAAATGCAGCTAAATTAACAGAACCTCTCCAATCTGGTTTCTCTGCCCATCATAGCACTGAGTCCGCTTTGCTTAAAGTATTCAATGACATTTTGCTTGCAGTGGATAGTGGTAAAAACTCAGTTCTGCTGCTTCTTGATCTTACAGCTGCTTTTGATACAGTTGATCATGATATTCTTCTCTACCGGTTAGAAAATTTGTTTGGTATTGGGGGTATTGCTTTGCAGTGGTTTAATTCATATCTTAGAGACAGGTCTTTTTCTGTAGAGTTAGGTAAGTTTTCTTCATCTGTTGCTCCTATTATCTGTGGAGTCCCTCAAGGATCCATTTTAGGGCCACTCCTTTTTAATTTATAAATGTGACCTTTGGGAGACATTATTAGGAGACACAATGTTTCATTTCATTTATATGCTGATGATACCCAGTTGTACATACCATTGAAAGCTGGTGATACCATTCAACCTTTATTGGCCTGCCTAGGAGATATCAAGAAATGGCTTTCCAATAGCTTTCTTAGACTAAATGAAAATAAAACGGAAGTAATTGTCTTTGGCCCCCCTAAGTTGAGAAGTGGTCTCATCAATGAGCTTGGCAAGCATTTCCCCTCAGTCTCCTCCCAGGTCAGAAATCTTGGTGTCATTCTGGACTCTGAACTTTGTTTAACTAAACAAATTAATACAGTTGTCAAGAACAGTTTTTATCAGTTACGGATAATCTCAAGACTGAAATCATTTTTAACTTTTAATGACCTGGAGAAAGTCATTCATGCTTTTATTACCTCCCGCCTTGACTACTGTTAATTCATAATTATATTAATTAATATAATTAATTCATTATATTTGGGTCTTCCTCAGTCTTCCATTGCACGCTTGCAGATGGTACGCAATGCTGCTGCAAGGCTGTTGACTGGGGCAAAGAAAACAGATCACATTACACCAGTTTTAGCCTCTTTTCATTGGCTTCCTGTCTATTTTAGAATTCAATCTAAAATTTTGTTGCTTGTTTTTAAAGCTCTTAATGGTCAAGCCCCATCTTATCTCTCAGATCATCTTATTCCTGTTTCATCCTCCAGATCTTCTGATAGAGCTCTTTTAGTTGTCCCTCGATCTGTCATGACTTAGGTCTGTGTTGCTATATTTTTGTCTTGTTGTCTGTGTGTCTAGTCTCAGAACACATGGGTTTTGTTTTGACAGCTCATGTGTTCTGCTGTCAGTGTTTCTTCCCCCTCCCACTCATTACCCTTAATTCCCTGTGTTCCGTCACACCTGTAGCTACTCCTTCCTCATTAGCTCTCCTTAATATTTTAGTTCCTCTCATGCTCTGTCTATTGTCAGACCGTTGTGATTGTTTTGTGCTTTGAGTGTGATTGTTTCAACCTGTCTGCCTAGTCCTGCCTTGTCGTGTTTTTGGATTTGTGTTTTTTCCCCCTGGTACTGTTCCGGTCAGTCTAGACTGGTTCTGCCTCCGGTCCCTGCCTCACCTTTCTGTTGGATCTTCTGAGACCTGACCCCCAGCTCCTCTCTGCACTCTGTCCTTTCCTTCAGGGATTTTGGTGTGACTTGACGTTGCGTCCCCAACGACGCTCTGGTGGATGTGATTTGACGTTGCGTCACAGAAGACGCTTGGACTGGTCCCCGCTGAGAGATTTCTTTTGCTCTGCTCTGAGGAGTAGCCATTCTTTTGTTTTTCCTGTTTGCCCAGTGAGGGCTAATAAACTCTGTTACCTGCATCTGAGTCCTGCGTATCCCTGACAGAACGGTCTGACCACGATGGATTCAGCAGGTGCAGACCAAGTAAGAGTCGCAGTCAGTCAACAAGGCATTCTTCTGGGACAGCATTCCAGCCAGTTGACTACCACCTAAAGGGAGGTTGAGGGCCTCACAGCCCAAGTAGCGGACCTCAATCTCCAGATTCAGAGGCTCCAGCTTGAAGCCTTGGCCAGCAGATCGGCTACTCGTGCTGAGCCTGAACCCCATGCCAATTGTCCACCGCCATATGATGGGGACCCTAACTCCTGCCGTGCCTTTCTGTCCCAATGTTCTCTGGTCTTCGCCCTCCAGCCTCGGTGCTATGTTACCGAGGAGTCCCAAGTCGCATTCGTGATCACCCTCTTGAAAGGAAAGGCCCGGGACTGGGCAACAGCTGTGTGGGATGCCCGTGCTCCATTCTGTGCCACTTTCCAAGGCTTCCGAGCAGAGATGATCAAACTGTTTGACCGCTCTGCTCAGGGCGATGAGGCAGCTGCCCAGTTAGCGCGGTTGAGCCAGGGCAGGCAATCAGTCACCGATTACTCCATCCAGTTCAGAACTCTGGCAGCCTCCTGTGACTGGAATGAGGCAGCTTTGCGTGCAAGGTTTCGGGAAGGTTTGGATGATGACATCCAGGATGAGATCGCCACTCAAGATCTACCTCAGAGTCTTGACACCCTCATGGATCTGGCCCTCCGTGTGGAGGGGCGCCTTCAGCATAGACATCAGCGGCGTGGTGCTTAGTCCTCCTGGATGCTGGTGGAGGGCGCTCCTAGTAGTGCTTCCACCTCCTTGTCACCGTCAACAGACCCTGAGCCAAGTGGGGCGTCTTCGCCTCACCCCTAAAGAGAAGCAGGATCGTCTGATTCGGGGCCTGTGTCTGTACTGCGGGAAGCCGGGCCATCGAGCTATCCAGTGCCCGTTAAAAGCCAGAGCCCATCAGTAGTCCGGGGGATCCTGGTGGGTGCTACTCCTCATGTCGACTCCCCCATCTCTCGTACCATGTTAAAGGTCTCGATTCAGCACAAGGACTCCTTTCATTCCTGTTCTGCACTTGTTGACTCTGGTGCTGAGGGCAATTTCCTGGATGCCTCTGTTGCAGCACGGTGGGGTATTCCTACTATTCCTCTTCCTTCTCCTATTTCTGTTCGCTCCCTAAATGGTCTCCTCATCTCTTCCATCACCCATTCCACTACCCCTGTAAGTTTGACTGTGTCCGGCAATCACCGTGAGGTAATTGAGTTGTACCTCCTAGATTCCCCAGGTGCTCCTGTTGTCCATGGGCACCCGTGGCTGGTGCAGCACAACCCTCATGTGGATTGGTCCGGCAATTCTGTGTTCTCTTGGAGTCAGTCATGTCTTGCGTCTTGTCTTGGTTCTGCTTTGTCTCCTGGCTCTGTGTCTCCTGTTTTTCAGGTTGAGGAGGGTGATCTTGCCGGGGTCCCGGAGGGGTACCGTGATCTTTGTCAGGTCTTCAGCAAGTCCCGGGCCACATCCCTGCCTCCTCATCGGCCGTATGACTGCGCCATCGACCTCCTCCCAGGCACTTCTCCGCCCAAGGGTCGTTTGTATTCCCTGTCTGGTCCTGAGAGAGAGGCCATGGACGAGTATATTCAGGACTCCTTAAATGCCGGCCTCATCCGGCCCTCTTCCTCACCTGCTGGGGCTGGGTTCTTCTTTGTTAAGAAGGATGGCTCCCTGCGACCCTGCATTGACTACCGTGGCCTCAATGACATCACTGTAAGAAACCGGTATCCTCTGCCTTTGATGTCATCAGCCTTTGAGTTGTTACAGGGAGCCAAGGTCTTTACCAAGCTAGACCTCCGTAATGCCTACCACTTGATCCGTATATGTGAGGGGGATGAGTGGAAGACCGCATTTAACACCCCGACGGGACACTTTGAATACCGGGTCCTACCCTTTGGGCTTACTAATGCCCCAGCTGTCTTCCAGGCCCTGGTGAACGATGTGTTGAGAGACATGGTGAACAGATTTGTCTTTGGAGTCAGCAGTTGTCGTGGGTTGAATATGCCCACAATTCCCTCCCGGTGGCGTCTACGGGTATGTCTCCTTTTCAATGTTCTGTTGGCTATCAACCACCCCTTTTCCCTGCACAGGAACCCGAAGCTGCGGTCCCGTCTGCCTTGGCCTTTGTCCGTAGGTGTCGGCGCACCTGGAGGAGGGCTGAGGAGGCCTTGGCCCGGGCTTCCAGACGGATCAAATTGGCGGCTGACCGTCACCGGACTCCGGCTCCCCAGTACGTTTGCGGACAGAAGGTATGGCTTTCCACCAAAGACCTGCCTCTCCGGGTGCCTTCTCGTAAGCTGGCACCCAGGTTTATTGGGCCATGTGGCATCACCAAGGTCCTGAGTCCGGTGGCAGTGCGGCTCAAGCTTCCTCCCACGCTTGGTCGGGTTCACCCTGTCTTTCACGTGTCCAGGGTTAAGCCTGTGTTTAGGTCCCCCCTTAATCCCATTGTCTCTTCCCCCATACCCCCCCCCCCCCTTCGTCTAGTGGATGGTACTCCTGTTTACACTGTGAGAAAGCTTTTGGATGCTAGACGCCGTGGTCGGGGTTTCCAGTATCTAGTGGACTGGGAGGGCTACGGTCCTGAGGAGAAAAGTTGGATTCCGGCTCGGGATATTCTGGACCAGACTCTGATTGAGGACTTCCGCCGGCGACAAGGTGAGACCCTCCTGGTTGCGCCTGGTGGCGCTGCTGGAGGGGGGGGGGTACTGTCATGACTTAGGTCTGTGTTGCTATATTTTTGTCTTGTTGTCTGTGTGTCTAGTCTCAGAACACATGGGTTTTGTTTTGACAGCTCATGTGTTCTGCTGTCAGTGTTTCTTCTTTTTGCTCTGCTCTGAGGAGTAGCCATTCTTTTGTTTTTCCTGTTTGCCCAGTGAGGGCTAATAAACTCTGTTACCTGCATCTGAGTCCTGCGTATCCCTGACACGATCATGCTTAAAAAAACGAAGGGTGATAGGGCTTTTTCTATTGCGGCCCCTCGTCTCTGGAACCAACTTCCACTGGACATTCGCCTTGCACCATCTATCACAACTTTTAAAATGAAGTTGAAAACATATCTTTATTCCCAGGCATTTTAAATTGAATTTTATCTATGTTCTATTGTTTTACTGTATAATCTGTTTTGTTCTGTTTATTTTATGTTTATCTTTGACTATGTTCAGCGCTTTGGTCAGCTTTGCTGTGATAAATGTGCTATATAAATAAATTTTACTTACTTACTTACTTACATGGAAGAAGTTTCAAACATGTGAAATGAAATGTTATTTCCAATGCAGAAAGACAGACTTTAATGTGTTTAGAGTTTTATGCTCTTGAAGTTAGACTGGAGCTTCTAAGCACAAGACGCTTAGTTTAGTGCTTCTGCTAAAAGTAACATATAAGTGCAACTAAGCAAATGAAGTGAACGCAAGCTCACATATGCTGAAATCCTTTTTCTGTGTTAGAGAAAGACGGTTCATGCAATGTTTATTCTAAAGCTATCCCACATGAAAGATGTTTGTACCATAAGAAAATAAATGTTATTTGCAATGCAGAAAGACAGATTTGAATGTGTTAGGAGTTTTATGCTCATGAAGTTAGTTTAGAGCTAAGCACAAGACAATTTGTGTAGTGCTTCTGGTAACATGAACACTTTGTTAGTCAAGTCAAATCACCTTTATTTATATAGAGCTTTAAACAAAAAAGATTGTGTCAAAGCAACTGAACAACATTAATTAGGACAGTGTGTCAATGAAGCAAAATGACAGTTAAAGGCAGTTCATCATTGAATTCAGTGATGTTATCATCTCATTTCAGTTTAAATATTATCTGTGCAATCATCTGCAGTCTTAAGTTAACAATATCGGTGTAAATGAAGTGTCCCCAACTAAGCAAGCCAGAGGCGACAAGGAACCCAAACTCCATCGGTGACAGAATGGAGAAAAAACCTTGGAGAAACCAGGCTCAGTCAGGGGACCAGTTCTCCTCTGACCAGACAAAACGAGCAGTTCATATTGCAAACCTGCCATAATTAAAAGTTAAATAACACAAATGTATCTAATCTAATTTCATTATCTGTCCTTCAATGATCCCTTTCAACCATATTAATAAGCAAAAATGACTTTAGATAAACTAACAATTTTGCTTCATTGTATTTTTATGGCTGAATAATGTTGAACCTTCTTCTCCTGTGTTCTACTGTACAGACATTAATTTACTTTTCCTTCAGCTTGAGGTATATTCATTACACTTTTTGGTATGAAAGGATTTTTACATTTGCTATAAATAGAACTTATTATATTTAAAATAATAAAGCCATGCTCATATATATGTATCAAAAAAATTCTAAGTAACATAATTAGTTACTTTTATCAGAAGTAACGCAATATTGTAATGCGTTACTTTTAAAAGTAACTTCGCCAACAATATTTAAGTGCAACTAAGCAAATGAAGAGAATGCAAGCCCATATATTGAAACTGTTCTTTCTCTGTAAGAGAATGTATTTGCAACAAAGACAGATCTTAATGTATTGGGAGCTTTATGCTCATGAAGCTATGTAAGAGCTTTTAAGTGCAAGAACGTACTCGGTTACGAACGTAGCCTCAGTTCCCTGAGATACGGAACGAGTACTGCGTACTGAAGCCTCTTTTTAACAACGCAGTGCAACTGCACTGCCATTGGTTTAATCTGTAAACTTTTTTTTAAACCAATGACAGCGCTACGTAGCTGCGCGAGCCAGTGGCGATGCAGCACGCCAAAGCCCCCCAGAATGAGCTGTGCGAATGGCTATATAAGCAGGCAATCGCCAGAGGAAATCAGGTCATACGACTGAAGCGACGACACTGAACCAGCAGCCTCGTGGCACGGCATATAACTCAGTACTCGTTCCGTATCTCAGGGAACCGAGGTTACGTTCGTAACCGAGTACGTTCCCTTTCGATACTTCACTCATACTGCGTATGGGGAACGAATTCAACCGCGCCGTGCCACGGAAGGGAACGATAAGACTCATCTTGAACACCCTGGGGTCCAGAGGATGAGTGAGAGGGCCGGAGCCATCAAACCCTTGACGCTACACTGCTAAGAGGGAGCTAGCTCCCTGGAGGTGGTATGATGACGGAGTCTGCTAGAGGCCATCATATCAAACCGAAAGATCCCGAGCATGCAAGGTCGGGATATCCAAGTTATAGAATCTGACAAAAGTGGACGGCGAGGACCAGCCGGCCGCCTCACAGATGTCCATGATAGAGACACCACTAGACCAGGCCCATGAAGAGGCCATCCCTCTAGTAGAGTGGGCTCTTACTCCTATGGGGCACTCAAGGCCCATAGAGGAGTAACATAGAGCAATAGCTTCAACAATCCAACGCGAGAGGCGTTGCTTTGAGACCGAAGACCCCTTGGTGTGGCCACCAAAGCAGACAAAAAGCTGGTCAGATTGCCTGAACGGCTGTGACTTCTTAATGTATATCCTTAAAGCCCTCACTGGGCAGAGTAACTTCAGCTCCCGCTCACCTGACAACGGAGGCAGAGCTGAGAGGGACATTACCTGTGCTCTGAATGGCGTCGAGAGCACTTTAGGTACGTAGCCATGCTTGGGTTTTAAAATGACATTAGAGTCATTGGGCCCAAACTCAAGGCATGCAGGGCCCACCGAGAGAGCCTGCAAATCGCCAACACGCTTGACCGATGCTAGAGCAAGTAGCAGAGCGGTTTTGAGCATTAGGGGCCGAAGGTCAGCTGACTGCAGCGGTTCAAAGGGAGGTCCTTTGAGTGCTCCAAAGACCGTGTGAAGGTCCCAAGTGGGAACGGTGAGAGGACGTGGGGGCTTCAACCGCCTAGCACCTCTCAAGAAACGCACAATGAGGCTGTTTCGACCCACTGATTGGCCAGCAATAGGAGCATGAAATGCTGCGATGGCTGCTACGTAAACCTTGAGCGTGGAAGGGGTGAGACCCTTCTCTAGACGCTCTTGGAGAAATGACAGTATCGGAGATACGTCACACTCAACAGGGTCTTTGTTTTGTGCTAAGCACCAGTCAACAAAGACTGACCATTTCTGGGCGTAGAGGCGTCTTGTAGACGGGGCTCTTGCCTGAGCAATGGTGTGTAGCACGTCCCCGGGGAGGCACAGAGGCTCCCATCGAGGGACCATACATGCAGAGCCCAGAGTTCTGGCTGTGGATGCCAGATTGTCCAGTTCGCCTGAGAGAGGAGGTCACGCCTCAGGGGGATCGGCCATGGGGCTTTCATGGAAAGCCTGAGAAGCTCCGAGGACCAAACTTGGCTCCTCCAGAGTGGGGCCACTAGGAGGACTCTGTGCCCATCTTCCCTGACTCGTCTGATGACCTGAGGGATCAGAGCAATCGGGGGAAAAGCATAAAGGAGGCTGGGCCAGTTGTGGGCCAGGGCATCTGTTTCCTTTGAAAAATAAGTTGGGCAATGAGAGTTGCTTTCTGAGGTGAAGAGGTCGACCTCTGCCTTCCCGAAAATCTCCCAGATTTTGAGAACCGTCTGGGGACGGAGCATCCACTCGTCCGAGGGGACATTGCTCCGTGAAAGCATGTCTGCTCCCAGTTTCGTCTTGCCAGGTATGTGTGTCGCCTTGAGCAATCGCAACCTGGGTAATGCCCATTCCAAGAGGCGCTTTGCCAGTGCACAGAGGCGGCTGGACGAAAGGCCGCCTTGGTGATTTATGTAGGACGCCACTGTCATGCTGTCCGACTGGACTAGGATGTGGCGCCCTTCCAGGATCGCCTGAAAGGATTGAAGGGCTCGTTCCACTGCCAGCATCTCGAGGCAGTTGATATGGAGATGGCTTTCCTCGTGTGACCACGAGCCGAAGGCTGGTCTGCCCTCACACAGAGCACCCCAACCCAGGTTGGACGCATCTGTTGAGAGCACAATCCTTCTGGAAACCGCCTGTAGGGGTACTCCACGACTGATCCAAACAAGGTTCATCCAAGGCTCCAGGGCTGGGGAGCAGTGAGCTCTTGGCGAAATTGACCCTGAGTCCTAGGCACTCTAAGTGGCTCAGGAGCACGGATCTGTTGTGGTCTAGCTCGGTTCGTGACTGGGCTAGAATAAGCCAGTCGTCGAGATAGTTCAGGCGGATTCCCATCTGTCTCAGAGGGGAAAGCGCCTCGTTCATGCACTTCATGCTATCTGGATGTGAAAGTAAGCATCTTTCAGGTCCAGCGAGAAGAACCAGTCCTCGGGGCAAATCTGCGTGAGGATCTGCTTCAATGTCAACATCCTGAACTTCTGTTTCATGAGGGAGAGGTTCAGGTGCCTGAGGTCTAAGATGGGTCTGAGCCCGCCATCTTTCTTGGGGACAAGGAAATAACGGCTGTAGAACCCCGATCTGCTTTCTGAGGGAGGAACTACCTCTATGGCTCCCTTCCTTAACAGCGTCATCACTTCGGTGTGGAGGACCTGAGCGTCGTCCGGCTCTACCAAGGTGGGAATCACCCCGCGAAAACGCGGGGGTCTTCAGGTGAACTGCAGTGAGTAGCCGTGTTTTATTATCCCCAACACCCACTTGGACACTCCGGGGATGGCCTGCCAGGCCTCGGCCCGCGTGACAAGAGGCTGGATAGTGTCGGATGGCAGGCCGCTGATTAGGGGCCTGAACACTGACGAGTGTGGAAGAGGAAAACTGCTCTCTTTTTGAAAATGTGAAATATTTATTGTGTTCGCCATAAAAACGGCACTTTGCGTGGATGCAACAACGGTGGGCCCAGGTCGCACAGCAGGCAGGCGAGAGAGCTTCTGGGGTGGTCCGGCCGTGGCGGGACTTTGCGCCTTCCTCTTTATTCCCCAACTATCAGGAGGATTTAGAGGGCGTCGGGTCCAGCACAATCCTTTGCCGTGGGCCCTGACGTCTGGTGCGAGCTTGGTGCTGCTCTTTAGGGGGCGCCGCCTAGGGGGTAGAAGGGACAGGTTTGCTCTGGTGCTGAGTCGGCGCAGTCCTGGGGCGACTCGGGGCAGAGGTGGAGCGCTTGGGCAGGAAGTGTCGCATGGCTTGGGACGACTTCTGTGCTGCAGTGAAGCGCTCTGTAAATCCTTCTACGGCTGGCCCGAAGAGACCAACCAGGTTGCCCATGGCCGTGGCGCGCAGGGCCAAATCTGTGGCGCCGCGGAGGTCGCGAAAAGCAGGTTCACTAGTGCTAGACTCATCCAGGGAACGGAGAAGCTTTGCCTGGAACACTTGCAATATGGCCATGGTGTGTAGTGCTGAAGCGGCTTGGCCCGCAGAAGTGTAGGCTCTGCCAGCCATGGCAGAGGTCGTCCTGCAGGGCTTGGAAGGAAGGGCTCTCTTGTTTTTCCACCCCACAGCGCGGGGGGACAGAGGTGAGCAGCCACGACCTCGTCCAGGGGCGGCAATTGCTCATAGACCTTCTCCTGAGAGCCATCTACTGAGCTGAGAGCTGCAGAGGAAGTGCGTAGGCGGGCCGAGTAGGGGGCGCGCCATGACTTTGTAAGCTCATCATGAACCTCAGGGAAGAACAGAGCAGAGCGCTGGCGGGGGGCCTGGCGGCGTCCTGGCAGGTACCACTCGTCCAGCCTGCTGCGTGTCGGCTCTTCAGGGGGGGCCCACTCCAGATGGAGTTCCTCAACGGCCTTGGAGAGGATGCGGAGAAGCTCGGCATCCATCCCAGCTCTGGCGTCGATGGGCTCTAGTGACGGCAAGTGGGCGGGGTCAGAATCACCGGCCCAGTCCTCCGTTTCAGAAGCCGCTAGTGACATGGAGTCGTCAAACGGCTCGTCCCCCGATCCGCCAAAAGAGACAAGGTCGCTCGCTTTAGCTGAGGGACGCTGCTCTGGGCGTGAGAAGAGGACAGGGGACGGCTCTCTCATTGGAGAGGGTGAGGCACGCGGGCGCTGAGCCGGCGTGAGCTCACCCAAATCCGGGCACTGAGCCCCTCTTCCCCGCTGTCTTTTCCTGGCCGGCTCGCGGGAGGAAAAAGATGGGGTGGCGCGAGGGGCGGGATTGCTTTCATTAAAGAAAGCAATCCGCGAGCGCAGAGAGGCGAGACTCATGCTCTCACAAAAGCAGCATGAAGTCTCAGTGAGTGCAGCCTCAGCGTGGGGTTTTCCCAGGCAGAAAACACACTGACCATGGCCGTCGTCATCATGCAGAGGGGCTCTGCATGTGCCACAGCTGTGGCGCGGCATGGCCGCCGCCATTAAAACGGCGTTAGAAACGCTCTTTTAGAGTGGTGAAAACTGCTGGAAAAAGCTCTTTTGTGCCTGGATGGCGGCAGGAGATCGCTGAGAAGCGCCCGGAAGCGGGAAGCAGGCGGCGCGAGATCGGCGCTAAGAGCGGCTGTCTGTGAGAACGCCGGCGCTGCAGGTGGTCGGCGGTCACAGCTGGTCCGCTGCGGTGCCTCTTCGACGGCGGGAGCTCGTTCCAGGTGAAGGCGTTCAGCAAAGATCCAGCGAAGTGAAGTCGTCGCTGAAGGAGTAAGATCTGATTTCCTCTGGCGATTGCCTGCTTATATAGCCATTCGCCCCGCTTATTCTGGCGGGCTTTGGCGCGCTGCATTGCCACAGGCTCGCGCAGCTATGCAGCGCTGTCATTGGTTTAAAAAGTTTACAGATTAAACCAATGGCAGTGCAGTTGCACTGCGTTATTGAAAAAAGGCTTCAGTATCGAGGAAAAAAGGAGCTTTTCCCCATACGCAGTATGAGTGAAGTATCGAAAGGGAAGCTTAGTTTAGTGAGTCTGATAACAGTAACACTATGTTTGTGCAACTACGGCAATTAAGAGAATGCAAGCCCACATATCTTGAAAACCATCTTTCTCTATCTGTCCCTTCAGCGCTGGTTGAAACCACAAGTTCCATCCCATGCGTGGCATCAAAAGGGCTTCCGCATCAACTGCCCGGAGATGCTAGCAGTATGTTGAGCCTGTCAATTCTGCCTGCCAATCCTAATAGGACACCATGTGCTAATCTGATATGCTACATAATTCAGGGAGGCCTCTCCTCGAAGCGTCTCATTAGAGCTTGCTGAGGGCAACACATATACCAGGCAAATTGATCCAAGGAGCGGACCTTTTATCAAAGGAGCATTGTTCCCTCAGGGGAGTGAACGCTCCATCCACAAACGGTTCAGAGGATCTGGGAGATCTTCCGCAAGCCTGAGGTAGACCTCTTTGCCTCAGAAGACAACTCTCACTGCCCAGTTTATTTCTTAAAAACGATTGGCCCAACTTCCTGTATGCTTTTCCCTTGATCACTCTGATCCCACAGGTAAACAGGCGAGTAAGGGAACAGAAACACAAGGTTCTCCTGTTGGCCTCTTTTTAGATGAACCAGCTGTGGCTTTCAGAGCTGTTGATAGCGATCCCTTGGACTTTTCTTCTGAGATGGAATCTCATATCCCAAGACGCCTCTGTTCCTTAAAGTCGACTATTTTCTCCACTTGGTGTCTAACCCTCAGACTACCGATTTGACAAGAGGTGTTGTCATTTTTGCAAGAGCTGCAGTTTAAGGGATGCTCCCCATCCACGCTCAAAGTCTATGTAGCAGTCATAACGGCTTCTCATGCCCTTATCAAGGGCCAGTCTGTGGGCAGACACAGTGCGGTCTTCCACTTTCTAAGGGGTGACAGTAGGCTGAATCCGCCTCTTACCTCTACCATCCCTCTACCTTCCCTTCATGGGATTTGCCCAAAATGCTAAGTGCCCTGAAGAGCCCCGCCCTTGAGCCGCTACAGTCTGCCAGCATTTGGTTGCTAACGCTGAAGGCTGCCCTGCTTCATGCCCTGGCATCAGTAAAGCAAATAGGGGACACTTCCTCCCTCTGAAGAGGACAGTGAGCTATCTCTGCTCTGTCCAGTCAGAGCTCTGAGAATCTGTCTTGAGCATCCTCTTCTTATAGGCAGTGGGAACAACTCTTTGTCTGCTTTGGTAACCACACCAAAGGGCTATCGGTCACAAAAAACAACGACTCTCTATGTGGATAGTAGATACCATCTCGCTAGCATACTCTTCCATGGACATTCAATGCCCAATTGGAGTACAGGCCCACTCAACTAGGGGCATCGCCTAGTCTTGGGCATGGTCAAGTGGTGTGTGCATTGAGGATATTTGTGAGGCGGCTGGCTGGGCCTCGCCATCCACATTTGCAAGGTTTTATAAAAGTATTTTTTGCTAAAGTGACATGCGCTGCGTAAACAAATCTGGCAAAGAGCCCTTTACCGTATCGCGTGCAAGCTCATTGGCATCAGTTCACCTGTCACCTCTTGGCATGGGTGTCGAAGTGACAGGAGCATTTGGAATGTTTAACCAGGCCAGGTGTGACCTCAAAGAGCTTAACCCATCTTAGCCTTGGATTTTTGTTAAGTTCTATATAGCAATGGATTGCTTTTTGAAATTTTATATCTTAGTCATTCCAATACATTAGCACGACATGATTGTACTGTTCCCATATGCGTCTAGCAAGACTCAGTAGGTGTGTAGTATCAAAAGGGAACATATTTGGTTACTTAACGTAACCTCGGTTGCCTGAGATACGGGACAGAGTACCGTGTTGCTAGCAGCCTAAAAATCCTTTAAGATTTTAGCAGGAGGAACAAGTCATTACTCACCGTGATTGAATAATGATTCTGACTTACCACTGCTGTTTGATGAACTCTTGAAAACGTCTCGAGAGTTAAATGAAATGTGTCAAGAGAAAAACAAAAAAAACAAAACGGTAATAGACGCGAATGGAAACGTGAATGACAAGCTAACTGGCTAACAAATGCTAACACGATGTACATGCACTGCAGTTGCATTTAAAGCATACGGTCAGATTGGTCAGATTAGTTTGATAGATAATATCAGATTTATTGTGGGAATTAAGTTGATATTTTATCACTTTCAACAACAGAGAGGGATAGTAAGATAGAGATTCAACAGAAAAGTGAAGCTACATGGTGCTACAATCACATAAAACTTGGCACTACGCAGACAGGAACCAGCTTCCTCGCCTTCTACCTGTGGGTGTCACTGTTAGAAAGTGTTTTTCCTGCTTCCTGCTGGCCTTGCTGCTGCTGTTTTTGAATGTAGCTCTGTGTAGCTGTTTTTTTCTCTATAATCTTTATCTTACTATCACTCTCTGTTGTTTAATGTGATAAAATATAACTTAATTCCCACCATATTTCTGATATTATCAATCAATCTTATCAGATTAATTTTGATCGTTCACTTTTATTTTAAATCGTTCACTTTTATTTTTTATTTTACGTGCATTACGTTAGCTTGTCATTAGCATTTTCATTCGGACATATCACTGTTTGCTTTACCCTCTCCTCTCTTTTGCTACACTCTCTCTCTCCAGTTTTTCACAAGTTCATCAAACAACTGTGGTAAGAATATTTCATCAAGCACGGTGAGTAATGGCTTCTCCTGCTATTGTTATTTACACCTCTTGCCACATGTACAGTTTATCTAGATCTGTCGCTGATGAGGAATTCACATGTGATAAATGCAGGGAAATAGTTAGGCTGACAGAGAAAATTTCAGAATTAGAGACACACATCCAAACTTAAAATGAGTACAGTAAGAATGTTAGGACTCTAGATAGGACTTTGGATGCGTCTAGCTCAGAGATTTCAAAATACTGCTCTTCTGTTCCAATCAAAACATTAAACAGGTTCTCCCCACTCAGTGATGTACCCACTGAAAAACCTGATGAAAGTGCTCTAGTTATATGTGATTCTATTGTACGGAACGTGAATATAGGGACACCAGCCACCATAGTCAAATGTTTACCGGGAGCCAGAGCGCCTGACATCTCGGCAAATTTAAAAGTGCTGGCTAATGCTAAACGTAAATACAGTAAGAATGTCATTCATGCCAACGCTAATGATGTTTGACTTTGCGAGTCGGAGATCACTAAAAATAACATTAAAGAGGTGTGTGAACTTGCAAGCACGATGTCAGAAACTGTATTATGCTCTGGTCCCCTCCCTGCTTACTGTGGTGACGAGATGGCTGGATGTCTAAGTGGTGCCCGCAGAATAACTTGGACAATTGGACAAGCTTTTGGGGCAGACCTGACCTGTTGAAAAGAGATGGTCTTCATCCCTCCTGGGGTGGTGCCGCTCTTCTCTCTAGAAATATGGCACATAGTCTTAGAGTTTATACTTGACTAATTGGGACTAACTCCCAAAAGACAGGTCAGGAAGCAGACAGACTGGCTAAACTGACAGTCTGCTAGCTGCCTCACATCAAAGAGGTCAGTTAATTCTCAGCACACAGAGACTCTTTCACCTAGATATCACACTATGGAGAATGTGTCTGTTCCCCGAACTAGAAAATACAAAAAACTAAAAAATTTAAGACTAACAATTTAATTGAGGTTCAACAAATAAAAAACTGATACAATACAGATAAACAAATGATACTGCTTGGCTTATTGAATATCAGATCCCTTTCTACGAAAGCACTTTTTGTAAGTAATATGATCACTGATTCATAATCTAGATGTGCTCTGTTTGACAGAAACCTGGCTAAAACCTGATGATTACATTATTTTAAATGAGTCCACCCCCCAAGATTATGGTTATAAACATGAGCCGCATCCAAAGGGGGAGGTGTTACTTCAATTTATAACAATGTTTTCAGGATTTTGTCAGAGGGCAGCCTTCAAGTATAACTTGTTTGAAGTAATGGTGCTTCATATAACATTATCCAACAGAATGTTAAAGGGATAGTTCACCCAAAATCAAAATTATTGTCAGGAACACAACTGGACACAGATGCAGGTTATAGTTTGAGAATTTATTCAAAAAGTCCAAAAGAAAAAACTCCCTCCAACTAACAGAAACAGGCCGGGAAATAATGGAAAAAGGTCCAACAGAAAAATAAGAGACTTGAATGTCCTTGCGTAAACACCCGGCAGGGGGCGCCCCACGGCGCAGCCGCGTAGAGAGCGGAGGAGGGAGGAAGACACGAGAGAGCCCGTCATGGAGAAAACCAAAAACACTTCTGAGGAATGCAGGTGCCCGGTCTAGGAAATGAGGGAGGGGAAAAAATAGAAAACAAAACAAAACCAGTAGCAGCAGACAATGGCACGACAGAGCAGGACTAGACAGAATGGCTACACATGGGCTGTAGTCGAACAACCATCTGGCACCGATTGGCGCGACAGACGGGAATAAATAGAGGAAGAGATGAACAGACATTGAATGCAGGTGAGTGGAAGTCAAACAATTAGAAGCGGAAACTGTAGTAATGAGGGGGAGGGAGGAATGCCACAGATAGGTGCAAGACGAACAATCAAAACCAAACCAAAACACCATGTGCACAGGACATTGTCACATCCACACAAGGAGAGGAGAAGACGGGTAAGTATTTTCGTGAAGCTTTATTAACATAGGACTTTAACAGAGCAGGTAAGTGTGGTCACAGACGGTGAATCTTCAAGCACTGATCAATTGGTGAGTTCAAGCACAAAGCTAGGCCAGACAACAAAGAGTCACTTCCCTTAATCGCTGTGTCTGAATCTCCACAGAGTCACAATACGGTCCACAAGGAGCAGGCAGAAGATCCACAAAGAGTGTCCATGCAATCTTGATTCCAGCCGGTGAGTGAGTGAGTGAGGTGAGTATTTAAAGGTGTGGTGATTGCTGGTGCAGGTGCAGGTAATTAGTATTCAGGTGACGGTTCACGTGGGCGGTGCATGGGAGATTGGGTGGATGGTGACTGGCAATGGTGACTGGGGCTGAGGGAACGAGCTGAGGGTGTGACACTACCCCCCCCCCCCCCCCACGGGTGACTCCAGGCATCCTAGAGCGGTGACGGGGACGACCACGACCTCTGGGGGCCGGGCGGTCCGGGTGTTGTCGGTGGAACTCTTCGAGGAGAGCCGGATCCAGGATGTCATTGCGTGGTACCCACGACCTCTCTTCGGGACCGAACCCCTCCCAATCTATGAGGTATTCCAGGTGGCCGTTCCGCCGCCGGGAGTCGAGGATCTCTTGGACCTGGTAGATGTTGTCTCCGAGGATCTCGGGTTGGTTTGGAGGGGGAGGCGGTTCTGGTTCTGTAGAGGAAGGAGAAACTGGATCAGTGTGACGTTTTAGCAGTGAGACGTGAAACGTGGGTGAAATCCGGTAGCGTGGTGGTAGGTCCAGGCGGTAGGTGACGGGATTTATCTGGGAATGGATGGTGAACGGCCCTATGTAGCGGGGACTCAGCTTTTTGCAGGGCAGTCGGAGGCGGATATCCCGAGTGGAGAGCCAAACCTTGTCTCCAGGCAGATAGACGGGATTAGGCGATCTGCGTTGGTTAGCGGTCTCTGTATGCCTCCGAACTGCCCGTTGGAGATGGATGTGAGCTGAGTCCCACACCCTCTCGCTCTCCTGGAACCAGTGATCTACCGCGGGTACCTCAGAGACTTCTCCTGACCAGGGAAACAGCGGTGGTTGATAGCCTAGAACACATTGAAAAGGGGTTAAGCCTGTAGTGGTTTGGCGAAGGGAGTTTTGGGCATACTCAGCCCACGGCAGATACTGGCTCCAGGTATCCTGGTGTTGGGAGCAGCAAGTACGGAGGTACCGTGAGATTTCTTGAATCTTCCGCTCGGTCTGGCCGTTGGTCTGAGGATGATATCCAGAAGATAGACTGACGGATGTTCCGAGGAGTTGGAAGAACGCTCGCCAGACCCTGGAGATAAACTGAGGACCTCTGTCCGATACAATGTCCTCTGGAGTGCCATAATTCCGGAACACGTTGGTGAAGAGGGCTTCGGCGGTCTCGAACGCTGTGGGAAGACCTTTTAAAGGGATTAGTTTGCAGAATTTAGAAAAACGATCTACAACAACCAGAATGGTAGTGTACCCCCGTGAGGGGGGAAGGTCAGTGGCGAAATCCACCCCTAGATGGGTCCAGGGTCGGCGAGGAATGGGCAGTGGTTGTAATTTACCCACGGGAAGTTGACGAGGTGTGGTGGTAATGGCGCAGACCGAGCATCCGAGGATGTACCGGGTAACGTCACGAACCATGTTTGGCCACCAGTACTTCTGCTGGATGAGCGAGAGGGTTCGCCTGCTGCCAGGGTGTCCTGAGCCAGGTGAGTTGTGCGCCCTTTCCAGTAGAGGGAGTCGTTGGTTTGTGGGCACGTACACAAGACCCGTGGGAACCTCCGGAGGTGCAGGCTCCTCGAGGGTGGCGGCTCGAATTTCCTCGTCGATCTGCCAGAGGATGGGCGCGAGGAAAACGGAGGGTGGTAGAATTGAATCAGGCTTGTTGGTGTCTGGTTCTGGTGAGTACATACGGGACAGGGCATCTGCTTTAGTGTTCTTGTGACCGGGCTGATACGTGATCTGAAAATTAAAGCGAGCAAAGAAGAGTGACCAACGAGCCTGACGAGCATTGAGTCTTTTGGCGTTCTGCAGATATTGGAGATTTTTGTGGTCGTGACAACAGTGAATGGAAACTGAGCTCCCTCTAGCCAGTGCCGCCACTCCTCAAGGGCGAGTTTAATGGCCAACAACTCACGGTCTCCGATTCCATAATTGCATTCGGCAGGAGAGAGTTTCTTAGAGAAGTACGCACACGGATGGAGTGAGCAAGGTTCACCAGACCTTAGGGATAACACGGCTCCAATGCCGTGATTGGCCGCATCAACCTCTACGACGAAAGGCTTGGACGGGTCAGGATGTCGAAGAATGGGTGCTGAGGTGAAGAGGTGTTTAAGATGGCTGAAGGCCTCTCGAGCTTGGGGTGTCCAGCGCAGCTGGCGCTGACCTCCTTTTAGGAGGGATGTTAGAGGAGCCGAGTGCAGGCTGTAGTTCTTGATAAAGCGCCGGTAGAAATTGGCAAAGCCAAGGAAACGCTGGAGTTCTTTCACCGTTGTGGGCTCCGCCCAGTTGGCCACAGCATCTACCTTGGCTGACTCCATCTGAACTCCCTCCGCAGAGATCACGTATCCGAGGAAGGAGACGGTAGTGCAGTGAAACTCACACTTCTCAGCTTTTAGGTAGAGGTGATGGTCTCGGAGTCGTTGTAAAACGTGGCAGACATGGGTTCGGTGTTCTTCTATGTTCCGGGAGTAGATCAGGATATCGTCTATGTAGACAATGACGAATTGGTGGAGATAATCACGGAATATTTCGTTCATGAAACTCTGGAAGATGGATGGACTGTTAGCAAGCCCATAGGGCATAACCTGATATTCGTAGTGCCCGGCAGGGGTGATGAAGGCAGTCTTCCACTCGTCTCCCTCTCGGATACGGATCAGATTGTAGGCACTGCGGAGGTCGAGTTTGGTGAACACCTTGGCTTCGCGCAGTTCCTCCAGAGCCGCCGGAACGAGTGGTAACGGGTAAGCGAACTTGACGGTGGCGTCATTTAGCACCCGATAGTCGATGCATGGTCGAAGTCCGCCATCCTTTTTGGGGACGAAGAAGAAACTGGATGCAGCTGGAGATGTGGATGGTCTGATGAACCCCTGATCGAGAGCCTCCTGGATGTATTCCTCCATCGCCACCTGCTCAGGACGGGAGAGTGGATATATTTTCCCATGTGGTAGCTTGGCACCTGGCAGCAGGTCGATACAACAGTCCCAGGGCCGATGTGGCGGTAATCGGGTGGCTTGTTCCTTGCTGAACACATCGGAGTAGGAGGAGTAAAGGGCAGGTCTTCCTATGGAGGTGGAGTGCAATTGAAGGTGCGGTGGCGCAGACTGTGAACTCTGGACTGGTGAACGGTGAATGTGACTCTGGCATCCCGGGTCCCATGCCTGGATTTCCCCTGTGCTCCAGTTGATTTGTGGGTTATGTTGGGCCAGCCACGGCCTACCCAGGACGACGTCAACGGTAGCGCGAGGAAGTACGAGGAGGGCCAGTTGTTCCCGGTGTCCGTGGGGCAGAACGAGTTGTAGCTCGTGTGTCCTTCTAGTTATTTTGCCACTGCCTAATGGTGATCCCTGGATGGTAGTGATACGGTAAGTGGTCTCATTCTGGATGATGGGTATACGGTGCTTGGTTACGAAGTGAGATGAGATGAAGTTGCTTGCGGCTCCGGAATCCACCAGGACATGGATGGAAAGATTACGTGAGTTAATTGTTATCTGGGCTTTGATATGAGGTATGTGAGATACAGATGGGGTAATTGAGACTGTACTCACCATTGGGCGAGGCAGACGGATCGGGCAGGCGTGGATCAGGTGAGTGGCCTCGCCACAGTATAAACACAGCCGCTCCTGGATGCGGCGTCTCCGTTCAGAGGCATCTAGGCGGTAGGAGTCGGTGATCATGGGTTCCTCCTGGTCTCGTTGGAGCGAGGGCGTTCTGGCCGATGGAGAGATGGTATATGAAGCCGGGGAGGCACAAGCCGAGAGGTGCTGAGCAACATTTATAGTCTTTCTAATGAATGTCTCTAGACTGACATTATCGTCGTAAATGACCATTTGCTTTCTGATCTGGGGTTTTAAACCTTTACGGTATGCAGCTAGTAGGGCAGTTTGGTTCCAACCACTGGTGGCGGATAATGTCCGGAAACGGAGAGTGTAGTCGTGTATTTCAGCGGCTCCCTGCCGGAGATTTAAGAGTTCATCATGGGTTGAGAGAGGAGTTAGAGCCACCCCGAACACTTCCTGGAGGTGGGTGACGAAGGCGTCGAATGAGGATAGAACTGGACTTTGGGAGCTCCAAAGAGCCTCTGCCCATTGTAGCGCTCGTCCGGTGAGAAGAGAGATCACAAAGGCGACTTTGGTGGCCTCATTGGGGAATTTACAGGTATTTGCGTTGACGAACAGTGTGCACTGCAGAATAAACCCACTGCAGCCACTCGGTTCACCCGTATAGCACGTGGGACGTGCAAGGGGCGTGCTGTTGGTGGCGGAAGCACCAGTTTCGGTGGGTGGTGAAACTGACTGTAGTACTTGGCGGAGGGCAGTCGCCATTTCGGTGAACGGGTCCGGAGCCGCTCCCTGAGCTGCAGCGTTAACATCCATGGGAGATATGAAGTTCTGTTTTTAGGGGCTGGAATCCTGTCACATCCACACAAGGAGAGGAGAAGACGGGTAAGTATTTTCGTGAAGCTTTATTAACATAGGACTTTAACAGAGCAGGTAAGTGTGGTCACAGACGGTGAATCTTCAAGCACTGATCAATTGGTGAGTTCAAGCACAAAGCTAGGCCAGACAACAAAGAGTCACTTCCCTTAATCGCTGTGTCTGAATCTCCACAGAGTCACAATACGGTCCACAAGGAGCAGGCAGAAGATCCACAAAGAGTGTCCATGCAATCTTGATTCCAGCCGGTGAGTGAGTGAGTGAGGTGAGTATTTAAAGGTGTGGTGATTGCTGGTGCAGGTGCAGGTAATTAGTATTCAGGTGACGGTTCACGTGGGCGGTGCATGGGAGATTGGGTGGATGGTGACTGGCAATGGTGACTGGGGCTGAGGGAACGAGCTGAGGGTGTGACAGACATGAGGGTGAGTTATTAATGACATCATTTAGATTTTTGGGTGAATTATCCCTTTAATGATAAATCCCCTGTGATGTTTGTACTGGCTACTGCATACAGGCTACCAGGGCACCATACAGACTTTATTAAAGAGTTTGCTGATTTTACATCTGAGTTAGTTTGATTGATTGAATTCTTTATTAAACAACAATCAACACAAAGTGTTCAAAAGGATAAAAACACAAAAAGCCCATAGGCTTGTTTCCATTGTGGTCCTTAAGATGAAAGATGAGTAACAGTACATGTACTAACAACATTGTGGACAATGAAGAAAGGGGGCATAAAAATACAAATAAATAAACAAAAAACACAATAAAAAAAAATGACACAAGGACTAAATTCCCAAAAGACAAGCACACAGACAGGCAGACAATACAGTATTCCTACTACTTCAAGGATTTCTATTTCCTTAGTTCTGGCTGCAGATAAAGTTTTAATAGTTGCTGATTTTAATATCCATGTTGATAATGAAAAAGATGCACTGGGATCAGCATTTATAGACATTCTAAACTCTATTGGGGTTAGACAACACATCTCAGGACCTACTCATTGTCGAAATCATACTCTACATTTAATACTGTCACATGGAATTGATGTTGATGGTGTTGAAATTATGCAGCCAACTGATGATATTTCAGATCATTATTTAGTTTCGTGCAAACTTCATATAGCCAAAATTGTAAATTCTACTTCTTGTTACAAGTATTGTAGAACCATCACTTCTACCACAAAAGACTGCTTTGCAAGTAATCTTCCTGATGAATCCGAATTCCTTAGCATATCCAAAACCTCAAAACAACTTGATGATGTAACAAAAACTATGGACTCTCATTTTAAATACAGTTGCTCCTTTACGCTTAAGAAAGGTTAAGGGAAACAGTCTTGTAACACCTTGGTATATTGAGCATACTCGCACCCTAAAGAGAGCAGCCCGGAAAATGGAGCGCAGCTTGAGGGAAACAAAACTAGAGGTATTTCGTATTGCTTGGCAGGAAAGTAACCTATCCTACAGAAAAGCATTAAAATCTGCTAGATCCAATTACTTTTCTTCTCTTCTAGACTAAAACAAACATAATCCCAGTTATTTATTCAATACAGTGGCTAAATTAACAAAAAAATAAAGCATCAACAAGTGTTGACATTTCCCAACATCATAGCAGTAATGACTTTATGAACTACTTCTAAAATTGATACTATTAGAGATAAAATTGTAACCATTCAGCCGTCAGCTACAGTATCGCATCAGACAGTGCGCTATAGATCCCCTGAGGAAAAGTTCCACTCATTCTCTACTATAGGAGAGGAAGAATTGTATAATCTTGTTAAATCATCTAATCCATCATGTTAGACCCTATTCCATCTAAGCTCCTAAAAGAATTGCTTCCAGAAGTCATAGATCCTCTTCTGACTATTGTTAATTCCTCATTGTCAATACGATACATCCCCAAAACCTTCAAACTGGCTGTTATTAAGCCTCTCATCAAAAAACAAGAAACACAACTTGACCCCAAATAACTAGTTAATTATACACCAATCTCAAGTCTCCCTTTTCAGTCCAAGAAATACTAGAAAACAGATACTAGAAAAGGTAGTATCCTCACAATTATATTACCTCTTAGAGGATTTAGACCATATCATAGTACTGAGTCTGCTCTCCTTAGAGTTACAAATGACCTTCTCTTATCATCTGATTGTGGTTGTATCTCTTTATAGTGCTATTGGATCTAGGTGCTGAGATCGAAACTATTGACCACAACATTCTTTTTCATAGACTAGAACACTTTGTTGGCATTAATGGAAATGCATTAGCATGGTTTAAATTGTACTTATATGACTGCCATCAATTCGTAGCAGTGAATGAAGAGGTACGATCACAAGAGCATTATGGAGTACCTCAAGCTCAGTACTAGGGCCGCTACTCCTCACGCTTTACATGTTACCCTTGGGAGATATCATCAGGAAACATGTATTAGCTTTCACTGTTATGCTGATGATACTCAGCTCTATATTTCTTTGCGGCTCGGTGAAACACATCAATTTGAAAAACTAATGGAATGCATAGTCGATAAAAAAACTGGATGACAAGTAATTTCTTACTGCTAAATTCTGAAAAAACAGGGGTGTTAATTATAGGACCTAAAAACTCTGCATGTAATAACCTAGAACACTGTCTGAGACTTGATGGCTGCTCTGTCAATTCTTCGTCATCAGTTAGGAACCTAGGTGTGCTATTTGATAGCAATCGTTCCTTAGAAAGCCACGTTTCAAGTATTTGTGAAACTGCATTTTTCCCTCTCAAGAATATATTTAAATTATGGCCTATGCTCTCAATGTCAAATGCAGAAATGTTAATCCATGCATTTATGACCTCAAGGTTAGATTATTGTAATGCTTTATTGGGTGGTTGTTCTGCATGCTTAGTAAACAAACTACAGCTAGTCCAAAATAGGCATTAAAGGATTTTTAGGCTGCATAAATTAGGTAAACTGGAACCAGGAACACTTCCCGTAACACCCAATGTACTTGCTACATCATTAGAATATTAGTTGGTTTCTCTCTTAGACCACAAAAAACAGATGATTCTTCTGCACAGTCTTCAAGTTCAAGACCTTTATTTGTCCCCCAGTGGGGCAATTAGTTTTACAGCATAGGAGCACACAAACTTACAAACACAAATACACATAGTATAATAAAAATAAAATAAATATAATGCACATTCTGATCAAAAAATAACGTGTAAGCTACCTTACCCTCCTAGCATTTAGAAGAAAGACAGCAGACGGAACAAAGGAGTGTTTAAATCTGTTTGTTTTGGCAAATGGGAGTCTGATCAATGAACCTGATGGTAAAAACTGAAACTGTAGATATAAAGGATGAGAGAAGTCAGTCAAGATAGAGTTTGCTTTCTTAAACAGCTGTTTTTTGTAAAGATCCTGTAAAGTTTCTTGTGGAAGCCCTATATTTTACTACTGACACTAACAACCTTGTTCAGTAAGTTCCTCTCTTTTACCCTCAAGGATTGAAACCAACAAACAAAGGAGAACGTAATAATAGACTCAATAAAAGAACGATAAAACAAAATCATCAAAGTAGAGTCAACCTGGAATTTTAGATAGTTTTCTAAGACAAAAAAGACGCTGCTGGCTTTTCTTATGGATCGAGTCAGTATTTTTCTTAAATGTCAGCTTGTTATCGAGGAAAGTGCCTAAGTACTTATAAGACTCTACCGATTCGACTGTCTGACCATCAATCACTATAGTGTCAGGGGAAGGCTGAGCATGTCTAAAATCAATGCACATATCTTTTGTCTTTAAAACTTTTAAGGATAAAAAAGATTCCTGACACCATTTTAAAAAGTAATCAATCACAGGACCATGCAAAGTTTCAGTGCTATTCAACAGGCTCACTATGACTGTGTCATCCGCAAACTTCAATATATGACGGTTTTCAAAACTACTACAACAGTCATTTGTGTACAATATGTACAGAAAAGGAGAAAGAACGCACCCTTGTGGTGAACCAGTAGATGTTACAGATAGATCAGAAAATTTGCCATTTACTCTGACTCTTTGCGTTCTGCCATGTAAGGAAGTCCAAGATCCAGCCAACAATACTACCTTCTAGACCAAAGTTATCCCTTAGTCTCTGAATTAGTAGATGAGGCTGAATAGTGTTGAAGGCAGATGAAAAATCAACAAACATCAATCTGACATGGTTGTTTGGACTGTCAAGGTGCTTACAGATGTAATTCAACAGAGTTATGGTGGCATCCTGAACACCTCTCTTGGTACTGTACACGAACTGCAGGGGATCCATTCAGTAGTTCAGTAGTTTTCAGCAGTTCAGCTTTGATCAGTTTTTCCAGTGACTTCATCACTAATGAAGTCAGGGCTATAGGCCTAAAGTCATTTAATGATTTGGGATGTTTAGATTTACCAACAGGGACTATAGTAGACTGTTTCCACGGATTAGGCACCTTCTGTTGAGACAAGGATAAATTAAAAATATAATTAAAAATCGGGCCTAATTGTACAGCACAGTTGGAGAGTAATCGACTACTGATATTATCTGGACCAACACTTGTTCTTATTTTACAGTGTTTAAAAGTTTTAACAACAGAATATTCATCAAAAAAAAGGGGATAAACATTGTTTTGATTCCAGTGATGTATTTCTCAGCGTCATTATTTCATTATTGAAAAAATGTACATCGAATCTGGAGTAAAATTTGTTTAGCTCTTGTGCCAGGACCAGATCAGAGGTAAACCCATCTAATGAGACCCTTTTCTTTACATTGTCAGTCAAACCAACCATAGACCTGATACTGTCCCATGCTGAGCCCATATTATTGTTGCTAAGCATGTCTTCTAATTTTCTTTTATAAGATAATTTAGCTCTCCTGATTTCCCTTTTAATTTCCTTATGAACAGACATTACCTCAGTAGAATCTCCCTGTTTAAAAGCCTGTTTCTTTTTATTTAGTAGGACTTTAAGTTGTCTACTTGCCCAAGGTTTACTATTTGGGTAGGTTCTGACAGTCTTTACAGGAACAACAATGTCCTCACAGTAAGTTACCCATGAACTGACCACATCAGTGAGTTCGTGAATGTCTCTAGAGGATTCAGTGAACACCTCCCAGTCTGTGCTCTCCAGACAGCCCTGGAGGGTGAGGGTGGCCTCTTCCGACCACACTTTGATGTTTCTAGTCGTCACCTTCCCCCTCTGAAGACATGTCCGATAGGATGGAACCAAGTACACACAGTTATGGTCAGCTAAGCCAGGGGGGGGGGGATGAAATTGATTTATATGCATTTTTGATGGACCCATAACACTTGTCCAAAATACTGTTTTTCCTAGTGGGGCAGGAAACATACTGATAAAAGCTCCTGAGAGATCTGTCCAATGAGCAATGATTAAAATCTCCTAAAACCAGGTTAGGAGCATCAGGAGATAAAGACTGAAATTTATGCACAGACTGAGAGATGAGCTCTGAGGCGTTTCCTTCATTCGCCTTTGGATGAACGTAAACGACAGTAACGAAAATCTGTGGGAATTCTTGTGGCAAATACATAGGGTGCATGGACAAAGAAAGCAGCTCCACGTCCTTGGTGCAAAGTCTCTCTCTCACTATAACATTTTTACACCAGCGTTCATTTATGTACGCGCATACTCCACCTCCGCATGATTTCCCGGTAGTCGTGGACGTTCTGTCGGTGCGAAACGGAATCCCAAACCCATCAATAACTAAATCACCGTCAGCGTCCCTTTCCCCGAGCCAGGTCTCTGAAAAGGGCAGAATACAGGCGTCCTTAAATGCGTTCTGATGGCGAACAAGAGCCTGGAGTTCATCAGTTTTATTACGGAGAGAACGGGTGTTGGACAGGATAATTGAAGGCAGGGGAATGCGAGATGGATGTTGCCGTCTCATACGCTCCCGCACCCCGCCTCTTCTTTCTCGCCTCCTTGGCCTCCGTTCTGGAGTTCTGAAGTGATCGCCTTTCCCAAGACCGGCTAATTCCTCCAGATCAGGTATGATCAAGTCCACTGGTGGTCCGCTGATCACAGATTTTTCAAATGTTAGCAGATAGTCTTTGGAGTATTGAATCGGCCAGAGTGATCCCAGGTGCCATACGGACGCCAAAAACAGGAACAAAGTCGGATCCATGTCGCTGAGTTTTGACGCGCCTTAACAGCCCAGAGTAGATGTTTGATATCAAAGATGTATACGTTTGATCAGTACAAAAAACAAACTAAAACTAAAACAAACTACTTAACCGGAAAAAAAAAAAAGAAAAACTACAAACAAAACGAACATGCTACCCACCGCTGCCGGTCGCTGCGTACGCATGCACCCCACGTGTTCCACCTCAAATCGGTCAAAACTCCAAAACTCTGACTTTGCTGCAGCCTGGAATTGAACTGCTGGTTTCGTCTGGTCAGAGGAGAACTGGTCCCCGAACTGAGCCTGGTTTCTCCCAAGTTTTTTTTCTCCATTCTGTCACTGATGGAGTTTTGGTTCCTTGCCGCTGTCACATCTGACTTTTTTATTTGGGTTCACTTCAATTACAGCGTTTAAAGCGCTAAAGGTGACTTGACTTGACCGGAACCGGCTTGGGTGATAATAAAACAAATTAATAATAAAAGTCTCATTATACTGTATTCAGCAAAAATATGTTATAAGCATGAATGTACATGTTTGGGTTTTTGAGAAAGTAATGTTTATGCGTGGTAAGTGAAAAATGTATATATATTTTTAAATGTGTTTCATAAAGTTCAGTAAACATAAATGTTGAATGCAAATGTGGTTTGTAATGAAATTTCTTGATTCCTCATAATTAAGATTGCTTACAAACATATTTAATCAAAAATGGGTGCTTATGCAAAAATATTTGTTTGATGGGTATTTAGTTTGTACAGTAGAAAATAATTACGTCTATGGAGTGTCCCACAAACCAGATGTTTAATGTAGTTTAAATGATTGACCTGTGCAAAAATTTTATGACAAGAGAATAACAGCTTTTTAAATGATAAACGATACTAAATGTTGTAACTGAAAATATAAAAAATGTAGAAAATTTACTGTGATGTTAGGTTTAGGGGATGATACTGCATAAAATTCATTGACATAATCTAAATCCAAGTATAAAAGGTTAAAACTGTTTTGCGACAATTTGTTTTGTTTTGTGGAAATGTGTTTTCTTTTCTGTTAATGCAATACAATGAATTGCAGTTGTCTAGATTACCCATGGCTGAAATTATTGGCAGTTTAGTGTTTAGTAAGTAATTTACACCAAACCAAAAGATAACATTTATATTTTCATGCCTGAAAACATTATTTTTGTCTTACATTGCATAACACATTCAGACAAGACTTTTTCTCATCAGTTTATTTTCATGAAATGGAATGTGTACAAAGGATTAGGGGTGATTGAAGGTCGCAGATTGTACATCCCATGCATCCTTCAAATTCAGCTGAATGAATGACGCGAAAGAAGGCTGCCTTGCAAGGATCCTTCCGTTTGATAAAGTGACAGCAGAGATATGCAGCCTTCGTAGGATGCAGCTTCCATTTTCCAGATTAACTGTTTGGTCAAGATTTATGTTGGTATTGCAGACTTGAAGAAGAGTATTCTTAGGAATTAGGAAATAAGAAATTTTAGCAGCAACCCACTTTTCATGACTTGTAATTATAAAACATAACTCTATTAAAAGGCTCACATTTCTTTATTTTATTTGCAAAATTACCTTCCACAATGCCATTCTAAACATAGACCAAGGTCTTCTAATGTGCCTCATTATTAAAATAAACGTTACAAAATTAAAAGAAACAAGAAGATTTTATACAGGTGTGTGTGTGTGTGTGTGTGTGTGTGTGTGTATATATATATATATATATATAATTTTTCGTCATTGTCACTTGTATTTTTAGTTTCTGAAGTAAGATTGACCATGTAAAAGCTGCAGAGGATAGTAAGGAGAATAAAGCCTATCTACCAGTTACAGCCACTCACAGCCTAAGTCACATCACACACTGTCCCTGCACTTCACCAGTTGAGAAGTAGAGTAGAGTCAGGGATTCAAATCATAAGTTTATGTGGCATTGTGCATGTGCATGTATCAAATTTAAGTCAGCAACTCATGTATTAAAGGATTACTTCTCCTGAAAAATCTTTCAAAAAATGTTGTTAGAATCTGCATGCGGTTGATTTTTTGAACACACAAATGATTTTTCATGAAGTCATTTCTGTACAGTTCTGTACAAACACTTAAAAAAAAAATTAAAAAAAATAAATAAATAAAAATTGCATTGCACTATTCCTTTGACTTATGATAACTGCCCCAATGGTGAGTGAGAGAGACATATGGACACACTTGAGCTGTGAGACTTACACTATGTGCGCTCACATTCACAATGCCAGTGCAGTCAGTACAAGCTCAGGATGGCCAGACTAGTGATTTATCTCACTAATCTTACTTCCTCATTCCTTAAATATTATGCATTTGTATATGCATAGCTATGCATACAACCTAAATAAACATTCATACATATGTATACATTTAGGCACACATATTATTATGAATAATTGTACATATACATTTATAAAAACATGAATATACATATTCTATAAATATATATGTACACATAGAATGCACATGTACAGTACGACGTGGCATATCTGCAAATGTATGCACACACACAACAATCACACATATGTACACACTTTCACCGACACGACCCCGCATACAGTCTGCATATATGCCACTTCTAAAAATGCATCCTACCTGAAACAACAAAAGGTCAACATTTTGGATATATTTCCAAAGTTTTCAAGGTGAGTCCATCCGACAAAAACAGAAATTCAAAGAACTGTAAGACATACTGTATTTGCAGTTTCTAAACAAAGTGGTTAATTTTGCATATTGTATACCAAGATTTTTTTTTCATTTTATAATAAAAGACATTTAAAATAGCTTTATAGTACAGAAAAAAAAAATTAGTCTACAGAGCGATTTTTCGTCAGCTGTGCTGGATGTAAGATTTGACATCAAGCTGTACACCGCTTTCCAATCACACATAATTTATCTTCATTTAGAGGTACAGCCATATTCAAAGGCACAAAGAGCTTCTACAAGTCAAAGTTTTGTCTTGTAGAAGTTATATAAAATAACATTTTGCAGTGCTGTACAAGATCAAGCAACCTTGCAATTTTTTTAGAATAACAAAACAAAACCCTTAAAAATATATTGTGTTCTTCTTTGTATCAATATTAAGAACTACCTCCCAAATAAGGGCTGCCCATACTAAAGGAGGCATTGGTTGGTGGTGACGGTTCTCACAGGATGGATTGCCCCTGGTGTATGACAAATCCCACAAGCCCCACCTTCTACTCTGTGCTCTGTAGTTGGTTACAAACTCCTATCTAGCCCTGAAGTCCTTTCTGCATGCTTTGCAGAAAAAAAAGCAAAAAGGTAATATAAACTAAACTAAAACATTGAAAAAAAAGAAAGAAAAATACATAGGTGCTACATTGTGAATTTTGCATCCTGGCTAGGAAACAACTGATGCAAAGTGCTTCATTAAACCATTTATGTACCCAATTTCTCCTATGTCAAGTATTCCAATGTCCCCTTCATTAGATACAGGGGAAAGGTCAAAGGCCAGACCATCCTGACACAGGTCACAGGTTACCACAGGTTTCCATTATGTCCGCTGGTCAAACCACATCTAATCTTCTAATCTAACTTCATCTAAAGCCAGTCAATGCTGAAACACAACAACAACAACAACAACAAAATATATAAAGAAAGAAATGACCTAGTGACCGAGTAGTATAAAACATAAAATAGAAATAATTTCACCTTATACACACATTCATATAATTCATATACGACTATAAATAAATTAAAAAGGAAAGCAAACAAGTGAAAAGCAGAAAAAAAAACATTGTCACTCTTCAGTAGTTCTTAAAGACCACACCCATGTGATGAGGTACTGGATAATTGTTGATTGGAAAAGCGACCGATCCAGACAGCCAATCACAAGAGTTCATATTGGCGGAGGTGCATCCTCTGAATAATGTCACGACAGTCATTGAATACACGACGGATGTTTTCTGTGTCCACAGCACAGGTGAAATGGGGATAGCAGTAGTGTTTGTCTGTGCCGCTTGCTGTGCTGATTTTCTGTGGGTTCATCAAACACACACATTCCAAGCAGTTACAGTATTATACCAACAACAACAATAAAGCATTTATAGCTGAATTTATAGTGCAAAACGGTGATTAAAAATAGTGAAAAACTTTACAGAAATGGTCACTAGTTAGAGGTCCCAAGATGTAGGTGACTTTTTTTCTTCAGTAAAACATAAAATGATATGTTTACCTGAAACCATGGTCCTTGTTGATTCATAAAATGCAAGTAAATGGCTATCGTCACTTTCAGAGCCAAGTACACAATTGCAAAAATGCACACAAGTAATACTCAAGGCTCCTGACGATATACAAAAAAAAGCCTTACAAAGTCAAACAATTGGTCTGTGCAAGAAACTGAGCACTATTTATACCATTAATGCAGTATTTATTTTGTCAGCCATTTTTAATTTTAATCTTAGTCTTTTAAATAAGTTTTAGTCCCATGTCAAACTACTTTTTTTTTTAGTTATTATACTTTGTCAACCTGATCCTGTTTTTGTTTAGTCAAGTTTTAGTTGACTAAATGTCTGAGCATTTTGGACTAGTTTTAGTCAATGAAAACTTTTAGGGGGGTAATAATCTGGCAGGGATTCAGAATTTAGCACAACACCGGAAAGTATAAGCGCTGTCAAGTGAAGCACGTCCATGAATGAAATGTCATTTTTGCATTTTGCTCTGAAACCAGAAGCACATAGCCTAGGTTTATGCTTTCAGTTCGAAATTAAATCGTATACAGAATTAAAGTTAGTCGATGGTCAACGATATTACATGTTGATATAATTACAGTTATCATTTATTGACATTATTGTCATATTGTCATCTTCCTAATTTAGTAATGGGAAAAAAGCATGTCAATAAACATTCATTGTAATGCATAGCCTTAAACAATAAAGTCTGATTATTTTCCGCCAACTGAATTAGTTAGCAAAAATATTGCATCATACTGATTACATTTGCCTTCACTAAAAATAACAGGTTCAAAATAATTATTAATCCTGGAAATTGAACTGGAAATCACTCCAGTTTGCCTGAGGCTATGGATTACATGTAATAATGTTCAGTTTCTTGCACAGACAGATTATTTTGTTTCACAATACCTCAACATATTCGTCAAGAGCCACAGGTATTAATTTTGTGTTCCTTTGCCTGTATTCCCTGAATTTTTTAAAAACTGTTCTGCAGAAGAAAAAAAATCACCTAAATCTTGGATGGCCTGAGGGTGAGTAAACTAAAAGTACATTTCTTTCTGGATGAACTATACATTTAATATTATAGATGAAATAAAGAAAATAAAGAGAGTATTAAAAAAGTATTTATACCAAGAATTCATCTCGGATAAAAAACTTTGCCCTGGACACTTTTGGGTCTTCTCCGGGATCAGGAGTCGCTGTGCATATAAAAACAGATTACATAGACATTATGCCATATAATAAATTTTAAAAATGAAAGTGGGAATATTAAAGAATGGTTGAGTTTGGCAAGTTTTGAATTAAATGAAAAAAAAAAAAAAAAAATATATATATATATATATATATATATATATATATATATATATATATATATATATATATATATATATATATATATATATATATATATATATATATATATATATTACACATAAATTTAAAGCACTTTCTACCATTTTCAAGATGCGTTTCAAGGTTTTGGAGCACAATTTTAGACTAAAAGCCCTAAGAGACAATTAATAGTAAAACATTTGTTTGTTTGTTTCCTCAATGGGTGCAGGCTCATTCCATAATACAGACTTTTTAATTGTGCAATTGTTTTACACAAATTAAGAAATTACTGTCACTTAAATATTTTAACTTTTTCAAAGGTATTAATTATTTTAGGGCTGTAGCTATCAAATATTTTCGTAATCGAGTATTATACCAAAAATTCCATCGATTAATCGAGTAATCAGACAAAATGTGTTTTTGCTTAATTAAAGTGCAATATTAATTATGCAAGAGAAAATAAGACTCCTGGGTCTCTTAAAATGAACAACGAAGTTTCTTTTTTTAGAAAAAATATTTGTCTAATTTTTTAAATGCATAGAATGCAATGCATACATCAAAAATAAACATTTAATTATTACCCATTCTTTCTCTGTCTGTAGGCTACTTGTACTGTGAACAATGACAATAAAGTTGACAGATGAATTAAGTGCATTTAAGTGCCATTCAGTTGGGGTTTTAAATAAAACATTTTCTGAGATTCACATTAAATATTAAACACATAAAACATTAATTTAATTTATTTTTTAATTATTGAAAATTAAGCAAACTTAACTTTGTGGTATACAAAGGGGATTTATAATAAAAAAAATAAAACATGGAAAAAATGTTGTGTGATTAAACCTTAAAAAAATAAATAATAATGTTTGATTTTATTTTATTTTTTTTGTAGTAGGCTATGTACATTCTGCTGAACAATTGTAATACATATCTGGCAAATACTTGTCTTTAAACTAAACCGGATTTTTATTTTGACAGGTTGACGTACCTTTACAGTTCTGTGTATGTGATGTGATGCTAGTTTTACTCAAATCAAATGGTCAAATGCTCCTAAAGTGACTGTCAGAGAAGTTCTGGAGATGTTGTTCATGTACTTATTTAGTGACAGGACAGATGCTGAAATCACTGCTAGTGTTATGCGCGCTTCAGTGTGTGTTTAAACGAAGGAGCCCTTCTGTGCCATTCATTAACAGACATGCAGAACATGCAGGATTCATATTTAAATAGACTGTTCTGGCTTAATATTTACAGATATTAGTCCATATCATGATTTGATGTAAGTGCAATGAAAATTTTTGATAAATTCTTTCAAAATTTGGCAAATTCCGTGCCATGTCGCTTTAAACTGTAAATTCAGTTTTTATTACTGGTTTCCGCGATTCGCTCTGCATTTTCTGCATCGCGAAAATCATAGGGCCCTAGTTGTGGTATGCCAGCTCTATCTTGCAATGGACACACACCACGACGTTCTCTTTATGTTTGCCCGCACCCTCAAATCAAAACAGTTCCTTGCAGTATGCGATTTCAGATGCAGCACTTGTGTCTCCTTCCGCTTTGTGGGTGACGTAAACACGTTGTGTCACATTTAAAAAAATAATTGCGAAAGAACCTGACATGAGATTTAAAATATATTAAAAGAGGCTTCGAGGCAGAGGAATTTGCCTCGATCATTTTTGTAATCGAGTTACTCGAGGAATCGTTTCAGCCCTAAATTCTTTACTTCATTTTTTACACCCTTTTTGTGGAAAACACACTTATTGAATTAGGTTTATATCTTTAATCTTTAAACATTTATTTTCATCATTTGTTTGCAAAACTATTAGATTGAAGGCTGATTCTCCAAAAACTGTATTTTATGGAAGCTTTTTTTCAAGATAATTTTAAGTGTCTTTCCAAAATAAAAAAAACAAGTGACGAAAAAAAATCACAGTGTATGTGAACAGTACAAAAGCAAAAAGCTTTTATATATATATATATATATATATATATATATATATATATATATATATATATATATTTCAGACAAGTTTTAATACTGAATAAGACCACATGAAGATGCCAAAAAACAACAACCAAAAGACAACTAAAACAACAACCTTCACTGACTGCATATATAGTACACAGTAGCAATTTGTCATATAGTGTTCCGCGCAAGGTTGGGGGTTTGATTTCCTGGGAACACATGATAGGTACAAATAGATAGACTGAATGCACTGTAAAGCGTCTCTTAAATGCATATATATATATATATATATATATATATATATATAATAGTGCCAATTGAAAATTTGTGAACTCCTTTCAGAATCTGTGAAAATGGGAGTAAATAGGTGAAATTATTCTTAATACTGTGTGTATCCTCCATTTCATGCGGAATCTTTAGTTTTCCTGCATTATTTTCATATTTGAACCATTTCCAGCAGTGTCTGTATGATTTTGAGATCCATCTTTACACACAGAGTACACTTGAGGGACTCAGACACAACTATTTGAAAAGTTTCACTGATGCTCCAGAAGGAAACATGATGCATTAAGATTCAGGGGATAAAACAATGATTTTGAAGATCAAAGTAAATTGTAATTAATTTTTTTTTTTTTTTTACGGGAAACATGCAAGTATCTTCTGTTGCTTTCCGAAGGGCAGTATATGGAAAACATATATTTTTACAAAATAAGAAAATCCTGTTCAAAAGTTTTCACCCCATGTCTCACTGCATCGTATTTTCTTTTGGAGTCTCAGAGAATGTTTGGAACTTTTTTAATATATATATATATATATATATATATATATATATATATATATATATATATATATATATATATATATATATATATATATATATAAAAATAAAAATAAAAAAAACACCGGTTAGTGTCGGCTTGATATAACTGCTCCAGAGTGTCCGCAATGTAGTCACTGACAAGCTCCGCCATTCCCTCGCAGGGAACTACACTACGACCAAAATGGTCGCATATGTGACCTTTTGAAATGCCATTGCGACCCAAATTTGTATGGGGTCGCAAATGTATCACTGATTATTTTTGTACCTACATACAGTATTGTTCAAAATAATAGCAGTACAATGTGACTAACCAGAATAATCAAGGTTTTTAGTATATTTTTTATTGCTACGTGGCAAACAAGTTACCAGTAGGTTCAGTAGATTGTCAGAAAACAAACAAGACCCAGCATTCATGATATGCACGCTCTTAAGGCTGTGCAATTGGGCAATTAGTTGAAAGGGGTATGTTAAAAAAAATAGCAGTGTCTACCTTTGACTGTACAAACTCAAAACTATTTTGTACAAACATTTTTTTTTTCTGGGATTTAGCAATCCTGTGAATCACTAAACTAATATTTAGTTGTATGACCACAGTTTTTTAAAACTGCTTGACATCTGTGTGGCATGGAGTCAACCAACTTGTGGCACCTCTCAGCTGTTATTCCACTCCATGATTCTTTAACAACATTCCACAATTCATTCACATTTCTTGGTTTTGCTTCAGAAACAGCATTTTTGATATCACCCCACAAGTTCTCAATTGGATTAAGGTCTGGAGATTGGGCTGGCCACTCCATAACATTAATTTTGTTGGTTTGGAACCAAGACTTTGCCCGTTTACTAGTGTGTTTTGGGTCATTGTCTTGTTGAAACAACCATTTCAAGGGCATGTCCTCTTCAGCATAGGGCAACATGACCTCTTCAAGTATTTTAACATATGCAAACTGATCCATGATCCCTGGTATGCGATAAATAGGCCCAGCACCATAGTAGGAGAAACATGCCCATATAATGATGCTTGCACCTCCATGCTTCACTGTCTTCACTGTGTACTGTGGCTTGAATTCAGAGTTTGGGGGTCGTCTCACAAACTGCCTGTGGCCCTTGGACCCAAAAAGAACACTTTTACTCTCATCAGTCCACAAAATGTTCCTCCATTTCTCTTTAGGCCAGTTGATGTGTTCTTTGGCAAATTGTAACCTCTTCTGCACATGCCTTTTTTTTAACAGAGGGACTTTGCGGGGGATTCTTGAAAATAGATTAGCTTCACGCAGACGTCTTCTAACTGTCACAGTACTTACAGGTAACTCCAGACTGTCTTTGATCATCCTGGAGGTGATCATTGGCTGAGCCTTTGCCATTCTGGTTATTCTTCTATCCATTTTGATGGTTGTCTTCCGTTTTCTTCCACGTCTCTCTGGTTTTGCTCTCCATTTTAAGGCATTGGAGATAATTTTAGCTGAACAGCCTATCATTTTTTGCACCTCTTTATAGGTTTTCCCCTCTCTAATCAACTTTTTAATCAAAGTACGCTGTTCTTCTGAACAATGTCTTGAACGACCCATTTTCCTCAGCTTTCAAATGCATGTTCAACAAGTGTTGGCTTCATCCTTAAATAGGGGCCACCTGATTCACACCTGTTTCTTCACAAAATTGATGACCTCAGTGATTGAATGCCACACTGCTATTTTTTTGAACACACCCCTTTCAACTAATTCAACTAATTGCCCAATTGCACAGCCTTAAGAGCGTGCATATCATGAATGCTGGGTCTCATTTGTTTTCTGAGAATCTACTGAACCTACTGGTAACTTGTTTGCCACGTAGCAATAAAAAAATATACGAAAAACCTTGATTATTCTGGTTAGTCACATTGTACTGCTATTATTTTGAACAATACTGTATGTGTTATGCTATGATTTAATATGAGCATTTATTAAAACAGAAATGTGTATTTTAAGAATACGTTTTATAACGTGCTCTGAGCATTCAACACATCAAGTTGGCTTCAGCCCCACGATGCGGGAAAGCTGAACTGGGCATGTGGTTACTCGCACGCTGTGTTCGGTGGGCACGAGAGAGCCGCATCTCGCGAATAGCAACACTGAACCGACCTCTCCTTCAGGACGTTCTCGTCATCCTGCACCTGAACGAACAAATACAAATCGCAGTTTAAATAAACAGAAAAAAAAGGGCGAAAAGCGAAAGAGCTCAATTTATGCAGTGCTATTTTAAATTAACAAAAACAGACTTAAAAAAATGTAAACATTATGTAAATAGCACAAATGAATAAATAGAATGAACATACAGTACATATTAAACAATTTTAAACAGGGCCCACTGTACAACCTGCACCAGGGCCCCTCTAACCCCAGCTACCAGACGGAGAAATGCACTGTGTGTACTGTAAGAAATAGAACAAGTCATGTGGTTTAAAAGATGGCAAGTAAAATAAAAAGCACATCTGTATGCAATACAGTTTCATTATTGTTCATTATTATCCAGTAATTACTTTAAATAATTTGTGCGACCAAATCATGTTTTTTGCCAGTCACTGAAAAAGTTAGTAGCGCACGTGCCACCAGTGGAAAAAGTTAGTGTAGTTCCCTGCCTCGGCAGCCAGATGCGTCGGACGTTCGATTAATCACTCGATTAATCGCTGAGAACCGGTTGAAGGCTGGGTTCCATATTTGAGACCATATGTGTAAAGTCCACAACATAACCTCAGACAAACCTCCTTCAGGAAGGATGAGGCTTCCGCAATGTCCCTGATCAAGTGGAACGGGTGCGTATTCCCAGTGTTATCCAATCGCAGTGGGTAGTGCTATGACAACAGTGAATGTTCTTCTTGTTGTGAGCCCTGGCCTACAGCAAAATGGGGGCAGAGGTGACTCACACAGGGACAGCATCCATGGTGCTTTGGTAGGGGATCCCAGTTTGTCGGTTACCAACGTGACGTAGAAACTAACAGACTGACAGGCAATGTCTCTGTTTCGTATGTAATCCTCATTCCCTGAAGGATGGAAAGGTTTTCGATTTTCAACTGAATCAGCTTTAGCAAAGTATTCTTTCAAAACTTTTACAAATAAAGTCTATTTATTATTATATATTTTTTTTCTATTTTAGTTTTAGTAATTTTAGTTTTAGTTTGTATAAAGTTTTAACAAAGTGTAATAAAGTTTTAATAAAAATAAATGGTTTGCCCTAAGATGTCCGTGGGAGTGAGGTATATAAGGTGTGGCGTGTCCTGGCCATTCAGTAGGTAGTTCAAGGTTGTGTTACCATCAGAACAAGGGTTACAACAGTAACTGAGTGCAGTAACCCTTCCTGTTGGTCACCATCAATGTTATGTTGAAAGACAATCGGTGTCCCTTTGGAAAGGGACTACCACCAGGTGGTGCAAAAGGACAGTTTGCAAACTGACTGGAATTATATTTTGTTTTGTAAACGGATATCAAATAACAAAATAAAAAAATAAAACTTTATAATATGTTGTATTAAGGGGCTTTCATTTTGATCTACAGGCTAATTAAAATTTTTGAAGAAAAATCCTGACCTTGGCTGTAGGTTCACTATGCAAACATACATATCGATGTGTAAAAGGCTGCAAGTTCATTAAACTTTATATTTTTTATTATACATGAAAAACTAGAAATCGTACAAAAATAAGGATATTAACTTGAAATGTTTAGATTACACTTAAGGATGTGTGCATTATGCCATAAAAAAATAAACGATTGAAAAGGTGGCTTATTGTTGCATGTTACAGGCTAGGCCTAGTTCTAACACATATTTTGGCATTATAGTTACATTAATGTCACAAAATATGAAAGGCTTGAAACTTACATTGAATAATTTGCTCATTTATTTCAGCAGGTCACACATTTATTTTTTATCTGACCTTTTTTTATACATATTTTATTTCAAAATACAGAACCCATGACATGCCAAAAATGATTGTCCATTAATTAAGAAATTTATCACTTTTTATTGTTTCTTTGTATTAATTAAAACATGTTTAAATAATAATTAATCTATTGGAAATTGAGGGAATCCATAAAATAAACAAATAAATAAATTAGTCAATATAATTTTGTCATTTAATTAGAAAACAACCCCTGATTCACAACATTCGTTTCCAAACAGAAATCAGGTAGAGCCCTGCACGGGCTTCAACCTAAGCCGTATAGCAGCCCTTGGCCGACACCTTACCAGTATCCTCGGCCCAAGTCCGACTGGAACCAGTGTATTTTTTCTCTCTCTCCATTAAAATAATTCAGTTTTGTTTTTAATTGAAAACTTATATTTCTTATTGTTTCATTATTAATTAATTTAGAAAACTGTTTGGAACATTTTCTTTCTTTTGTTAAAGCAGACAGCTGAGTTGATCACATTTATTAAATTAAACCTTCTTAAATCATCATGCTTAAAATAAAATCTGTAGATATAGATCACTTAAAGAATATGAGAATGTTAGTTTAAACATATTAAAGTGTACTCTTATGCATATATCTAAGTATTTTTGTGGAGAGTGGAATGTGAGTGGTGCTTATTAATGCATGGTGGTGCCAGTGTAATCACTTCATTCTGTTCTTCATAAAAATGGAAACAACTTGAAGTAGGCAACGTAAAACGTTGTGCTTCTGTAAAATAGAGAAAATAAACCGGATGCATTTTCTGCTGTCTCTATCTGCATGATTATGTTGAGCATGGGCTGAAATGCAAAGCTCTAAAAGAAGGTGCAGTTTAACTTTGCCGTGTCTGGAACTGATGGTTTATATTCACAATACGCTACATATAATACGCATAAGACTGAATCCATGAAGAGCTAATAATGACAGTAAGACATTAAAATTATCTCACTTTGGTTAATTTTTAATGAATAATATTTATTACAGCAACAAAAAAAAAAAAAAAAAAAAAAATTCCATTAATATTTTTTATGTGAGGTTGAAAAATAAATGGTGCTATTACCATCAGTGCTATAAGTCAGTTCTGCTGTAGGCTTTTCATCAAAAGCAGCAACAAAAGTTCAGTTCATATATATACACATTTTATCGACAATTCCATGACATTTATGCAAAGAGTCAATATTTGCAGTGTTGGCCCTTCTTTTTCAGGACCTCTGCAATTTGACTGGGCATGCTCTCAATCAACTTCTGGCCAAATCCTGACTGATAGCAACCCATGCTTTTTTTTTTCAGAGTTTCCAGGCCATGGACCCAAAATTTAAACATTCTGGTCCCCGCGCAACTTAGTTATCACTTTTGCCTTATGGCACGGTGCTCCATCGTGCTGGAAAATGCATTGTTCTTCACCAAACTGTTGTTGGACTGTTGGAAGAAGTTGCTGTTGGAGGGTGTTTTGGTACCATTCTTTATTCATGGCTGTGTTTTTGGGCAGAATTGTGAGTGAGCGCACTCCCTTGGATGAGAAGCAACCCCACACATGAATGGTGTCAGGATGCTTTACTGTTGGCATGACACAGGACTGATGGTAGCGCTCACCTTTTCTTCTCCGGACAAGCCTTTTTCCAGATGCCCCAAACAATCGGAAAGGGGCTTCATCTGAGAATATGACTTTACCCTAGTCCTCAGCAGTCCATTCACTATACTTTCTGCAGAAGATCAATCTGTCCCTGATGTTTTTTTTTTTGGAGAGAAGTGGCTTCTTTGCTGCCCTTCTTGACACCAGGCCATCTTCCAAAAGTCTTCGCCTCACTGTGCTTGCAGATGCGCTCACACCTGCCTGCTGCCATTCCTGAGCAAGCTCTGCACTGGTGGCACTCCGATCCCGCAGCTGAATCCTCTTTCAGAGATGATCCTGGCACTTGATGGACTTTCCTAGACCCCCTGAAGCCTTCTTTACAAGAATTGAACCTCTTTCCTTGAAGTTCTTGATGAACCTATAAATTGTTGATTTAGGTGCAATCTTAGTACCCACAATATCCTTGCCTGTGAAGCCATTTTTATGCAACGCAATGATGGCTGCACGCGTTTCTTTGCAGGTCACCATGGTTAACAATGGAAGAACAATGATTTCAAGCATCACCCTCCTTTTAACATGTCAAGTCTGCCATTCTAACCCAATCAGCCTGACATAATGATCTCCAGCCTTGTGCTCGTCAACATTTTCACCTGAGATGATTACTGAAATTACCTCAGCAGGTCCTTTAATGACAGCAATGAAATGCAGTGGAAAACTTTTTTTGGGATTAAGTTAATTTTCAAAGAAGGACTATGCAATTCATCTGATCACTCTTCATAACATTCTGGATTATATGCAAATTGCTATTATAAAAACTTAAGCAGCAACTTTTCCAATTTCCAATATTTATGTAATTCTCAAAACTTTTGGCCACGACTATATATATATATATATATATATATATATATATATAATTATTGTGTTTATTATAGTGTTCAAATGCTGATCTTATAGGCCTATAAGACCAGTATTTGAACACTATAATAAACAAACAAGAATTATCTGCTTGATGACACTAATATAAACACGAAGTAAGATGAATGAAGAGCATATCCGTCTTGCATGTGCAAACAAGGCAATGGAAAAGGGAAGTTTGGTATATTTGGTATATATTAATAATAAAATAATATCTAAAATGATAAATACAGATGTGTGTATTCTGCAGTTCACTGGTTAATTTTACACCATTTTTTCTTCTTTTAGATAGACCATGTCCATTTTACACTAAGCAACCAGTAGTGTGACTGAATTCAGTCCAGCTGGAGGGATTTGGGGTTTGTGTGTAGTTCTCATAGCTTGTGGGGGTTGAAATAAAGGTGTGTATTTCTTGCTTTTTCATATGGAGACTGTATGGTGAACATTTTAAACTTGCAGAGCAGGTTTATGCAAATTGTCTGTTTTAGGACAAATGCCTCTTTGGTTTGGCTTTTGCAATTATTGCAACAGCATACAGAGTGTTACATACAATATAATATGGATTTGTTTTTTATCTCAGGAGACATGAGGTGCCTCTGAGAGAGAGACAAAAGCAACTGGCCGAAAGAGTGTCTGCCAAAGAGATAAAAACTTTTGTTCCCTATCAAAAGCTACTCTCGATGCTGCGCTCAATAGCGCTAATGAGAACATTATTTGTTCGACCGGTTGCGAAGCACGCGTGTCAAACACAGCAAGAATTGGCTTAAATAACCTCGGTGAAAACGTCATTGATTACGTGCACCTGCAGGTAATAAATAGACGTCAAACGGAAACATCCTCAGGTTTCTTTGTCTTCGAGACCGCTTTGTGTGTGTATGTGTCACTGTCTAGTTTAAAAAAAGAAATGGCGCAGTCAGGAGATTCTTGCCACCTTGTGCACAAGTTATCCCAGACGATGATTTGCATGATTATTGTTTAGAGTGCCTTGGGGAAGAGCATGCGATCGCTGCTCTCGAGGACGCAGAGTGTGAGCACTGTGAATTGAAAAGGGTGCTCCGCTCGAGGCTTGCTTTCTTTAGTGAGGGGCGAGCCTCCGCATCCTCATTAAGATCATAGGGCTAACGCATCGAGCTAGCTGAGAGACGAGGAGTGCGCGAGTGTCCTCTCTCTCTTGTGCTCTCCCCTGATCGCAAAGTCCCCGCCCCCGCTGCTGAAGCGCACCCTGGCACTTCTTCAGAAGGAGACGAGGACGCAGGTTCTCTTGCCTCTGGTGATATGGAGACAGAGAGCGCCGCCTCTGAGCGCTCCTTGCGCGATGACAAAATGTTGGGGAGCTTCTCAAGGTTGTGACTAACACGGTGGCCAGGCTTAAGTTAGACTGGCCACAAGAGGAAGAGAACCCTAAGCACTTTAGGTTAGATGACAGATTTTTGTCAGGTGGCCGGGGGGGACATCCCAACATCGATCTCTCCCCTTTTTCCCAGATCTCCATGATGAGTTATCCCGTTCATGGAATAAGCCTTATTCTTCACATATTGTTGTTCCCATGACGTCAATTTATTAGACTATCGTGGGCACTAAGGCGCAGGGATATGTGGCGATGCCTCAGGCCGAGGAGACGCTTGCGGGCTATCTCTCCCCTGGAAGTTCATCCTCACTTAAAAAGCCAACTCTCCCCACCAAGCCGGGTAGAGTAACATCATCTCTGGTGGGGAAGGCATTTCAAGCAGCCGGTCAAGCTGGTCCTTCTGGCCTATTTGGCGATTCCATGAATACAGTTGTCACTAGGTTCAGGGAGGCCAAGAGACACGTGCTCAGGCGTCAGGGCTGTTGGCCACCCAAACCGACCCAATCTGGTCTCTCTGCAGCGAGAGTCGAAGAAAAGTTCTATCAGAAAGTAGATGCTCCTTCCTGGCACCCCCAGGGAAATGTTAAATGCTCGGTTGCTTCCTGCCACATTTCAGGACACCTGACATCTAACATCCCCCCCAACAAAAAGAAGTGTCAAAATTAGTGCCCCTTTCGAAGAAACTGGCAGCGTGGAAGCTACTGCCAAATATCTCCCCATGGGTAGAAAAGACTGTAGCGAAGGGCTACAGGATTCAGTTTGTATTTCGTCCTTCGCGTTTCAACGGCATGGTATCCATTTCCGTGAAACCGGAACGAGCACATTTGTTGACACAGGAATTGCAAATGCCGCTGGATAAAGGGGCCATAGAACATGTTCCCCTGCCAGACAGACAGGCAGGCTATTACAGCCGGCGTCAAATTTTAGATCTTCGTGTGTTGAACCGCTACCTCAGAACATACAAGTTCAAAATGCCGACAAGCAAGATGATTGTGTCTCAGATCCAGTTAGGCGATTGGTTCGTGACTATCGATCTCTCTTATTTTCACATTAAGAACTTGCCACATCACAAGAAGTTCCTGAGGTTCGCTTTAGGGGGTGAAGCTTACCAGTATCGGGTTCTTCCATTCGGCCTAGCCTTGTCACCCCGCACATACACAAAATGCGTGGATACAGCTCTGGCCTACGACTCCAGGGCATCCGCATTTTGAACTACATAGATGACTGGCTGGTTTTGGCTCAGTCTCAGGAGCTAGTGCTTCGACATCTGGATGTCCTTCTAGCTGATCTCGAATCTCTGGGGTTGAGACTCAACGCCAAGAAAAGCATTCTCTCTACTGCTAAGAGGAAAACTTATTTGGGGGTGGTATGGGATTCGGTCATGATACGGGCACAGCTGTCTACTGCACGCATAGATTCCATTCTAAAAACCCTAAAAAACATCTTGGCTAGGCCAGAAAGTCACTGTTCATCACTTTCAGAAAGTTTTAGGTCTTAAATGGCCATCCAGCCCAAGGGATCTGGAGAGGTCATCTTCTCTAATGGCACATCAATTGCCTCGAAAAGAAGGCTGTATTTCTGGCCCTGAAATACTTCTTCCGGCAGTTGAGAGGCTACCATGTCCTAGTGCGGGTGGACAACACATCTGTAGTCTCTTACATAAATCGCCAGGGCTAACTGCGTTCGTGCAGCTTGAACAAGTTAGCGCAGCAGGTTCTGCTTTGGGTACAGAACAAGTTCCTGTCCCTGGCGATTTACATTTCTGGGCATATGAATGTGGGAGCAGATTTGCTGTCCAGACAAGCAGTGACACACGGGGGAATGGAAATTCCACCAAGAAGTAGTGAGTCAAATCCGGGAAAGATTTTACGAAGCAGAGGTGGACCTCTTTGCTACACAGGAGACAGCACAATGTACCCTCTTCTTCTCTCTGACTCATCCAGCTCCCCTGGGTCTGGACGCTATGGCCCATGCATGACCCAGGCTGCGTCTTTACGTCTTTCCTCCGATTGCTCTGCTCCCGGGAGTCCTGGCCAAGGTTCCGTCAACAGGGGTCTCGCCTCTTACTGATAGCGCCTCATTGGCCGATCAGAGTCTGGTTCTCAGATCTAATATCCTTCCTTGGCGGCTCGCCAATTTTAAGTTATTTCATTTTCAGGAAAAAATTCAAGGGATCGCAAGGGTGCTTCCCTGTCATGCATGCGCATTAATCATTTTCCACACTTGAATATGAATAGTAATAGAGCACATTTCTTTTTTGTTACAGTATGGGATTGCGCATTAAAAATTGTTGTTCCAAATCGCTTGATCATTAGTTGTCCTTTATCAAGATTACAAAGTACACATAACTCTCATAAACTTGTTTTAATAAATCTCTTTTGCATTAAATAATAAAGATATGAAGCAGGTTAAATTAAATATTATTGTACAAATAATTATGAAATGCTATAGACTAGGGCTGTAGCTATCGAATATTTTAGTAATCGAGTATTCTACCAAAAATTCCATCGATAAATCGAGTAATCGGATAAAATGTGTTTTTGCTTAATTAAAGTGCAATATTAATTAAGCAAGAGAAAATAAAGACTCCTGGGTCTTGTGACGGTCACGGAGGGATGTTAATATGCACACATACGCACAAACAAACACACAAAGTCTGTTTGGTGATACAAGAGTTTATTGTAATTATTGATCAGAGAGTGAATGAAATACCTGTGTATTGTTCCCGTGTAGCGTTTGTCCCGTGATTTTTAGAGTCCTGGTAAGAAACAATGGCAGGAATTATTGGTTCTGCTTAGGGTGGGAATCTACCATGTATTAATTGAGCATGGGGGTTTAAATGTATAAATGTGAATGTCTTTGTAATGGAAAGTAGTCTGTGTTTGTTTCTGCAGTGGAGAGTGTGGCCTGAGGGTTGCAGGTATTTTATTCACTCTCTGATCAATAATTACAATAAACTCTTGTATCACCAAACAGTCTCGGTGTGTGTTTGTGCGTATTAACGTCCATGTTGAATGTACGGTCCCTCCGTGACCATCATAGGCCTCTTAAAATGAACAAATAAGTTTCCTTTTTTAGAAATGTTTTATTTTTTATTTTTTAAATGCATAGAATGCAATGCATACATCAAAAATAAACATTTAATTATTACCCATTGTTTCTCTGTCTGTACTTGTACTGTGAACAATGACAATAAAGTTGACAGATGAATTAAGTGCATTTAAGTGCCATTCAGTTGGGGTTTTAAATAAAGCATTTTCTGAGATGCACATAAAACATTAATTATAAAATAAAATTAACATTTAATTTATCTTTTAATTATTGAAAATTAACTTAACTTTCTGTTAAACAAAAGGGATTTACTATTAAAAATAAAACATGGAAGAAATGTTGTGTGATTAAACCTTAAAAAAATAAAATAATGTTTGATTTTTTTTTTAGTGGTAGGCTATGTACATTCTGCTGAACAATAGTCTTTAACCGGACTTTTATTTTGACGGGTTGATGTACCTTTACAGTTCTGTGTACTGTATGTCAGAGAGCTGCACGGGTCCGATTTTGTAAATCCGCACCCGCCCGTACCCGCAGTGCTTAAAACCTCATCCGACCCGTATTCCGACAGCAGCACTAATTAAAATCCGCACCGAGCCGACCCGCTTAAAACAGAGCCGACACCCGACCCGCACCCGAAATCAAATCAGTTAAGCCAATCACATTAGACACACTTTTATTGCCAGGTCATACAGAAGTTATTTATGGAAAGATATATTAAAAGATATTCGTTTTTTATACATTTTACTCTTAATTTTGATCAATGTTTTATCAATCAATTGCCTGCATTTAATAAATAAGAAGCAAATATATAGCAGACAATGTAATAACCTTAGTGTAATTGACAGAATTACTAAAACATATTTTGCTACCTAAAAGTTAAATATTTTTTGTTTCACGCATGCATGCATGTCTATTTCCCTCATATTAAATATAAAACGCTGATATTTTTCCAATGTCTGGACTCCTTTATTAATGGAGTATATAAACAGACGTTTCAATATATTGGTATTAAATGAATTTTCTGGGAATTTATATTTCACGTTTTTACTGCAAATGTCGAAATACGTGCTCTTTGGTCCATCAGTGCTTGAGTCACTGATCACGAGAATAAAATATCTCATAATAAAACACAAAATTGACTGATTTATGAATGTATATGCATAGTTCTCATCAGTCAGAAATACAGATAAACGCTTTCATTTGTTGTATTTTTGATCCTGAAAGAAAACAGAACAACAAAAGAGCGTCTCAATAATACCACCGCCTGAGGTTGTGCTTCAAGTCGAACGCACCCATTTTTAAATCGTTCACAGCTGAGCATCGCGAGAGGCGTATTTGCGCCAGAGCGCGCATGTGAATGAGCTGCACAAAGTCATTTTCAGATGCAATTAATGCATGCTTGACTAGTCGATTGTTTCCGACAGCGTCGACAAGTGGTTAAAGTAGTCGATCACTCGACTACTTGACTAGTCTATGCAAGCCCTAATATGAGCAGAAATCATTGTAAATGCTGTATTTCTAGCAATCTCAGGATGTACTGTAATTGGCATACATAAACATTTTTTTCTTTTCTTTTATAATTGAAAAACTATGCAGCGGTATGTTTAATGACTAAAATAGTTTGTAGAATCCTTCAGTACAGTTAAATATTTTTTTTTATATTTGGAGGGGTGGGGGGGACTATACATACTGTAGTATCAGAGAAATGGTTGCAGGAATCATGTTTCATGTTTTTCTTCTTCTAAATTTGAAATAGAAACTCATGTGACATGTGACTTTCAACCCATTACTTCTAGATTGCTCCAGGACTGATTTAATGTATTTTTATATAAAATAAATAAATAAATAAAAAAATAAAAATCGTACATGGTACAATTTTTTCAAGGCACTTCAGTGTCTATAACTTTTAATCTTTTTGAGCATTATCAACTCTTGGATGATGAAAAGTAAAGTCAAAAGGGTCTTCTTTCCAAAGACAACCAGAATTCATATAATACATGAGTTTCGCAATTTGAGTTGAATTGCTGCAATGAATGAACTTTTCTATGACATTATAATTTATTGAGATGCACCTGTAGAGCCAAAACCTTGGAATTCATTTCCATTACATATACTGTACACGCCAGTTGGATTCTATTTTTCAGTTCAAAACTCAGATTAAAATGTACTTAATTAAATTTTTGAAAATAGTTTTTTTCATTATTAGTATGATTTTCATCACATTTTTGTGTATGTTTTGTATTGCTTTGTATATTACTGGTTTTGTTCCCTATGATGTAAATGTTTCATTGAATGCCCTTAATGCCTGTATGAACATTGTTTTAATGCCGAAGTAAGTGTTTTCCTAATACCAGTTTCAAATTTCAAGCATAACGGACAACTTTCTTTCACAGTTAAAACTACAGGAAGCATCTGACACTGGAAGCTTAGCACTTTAAGGTAAAAATGTCTGTGAATGTTCTCATGTTTAAAAACAGGGTGGAGTGCTCCAAACGAAGACAAAAACTTATGGTGACACTTTGTAGTTGTGAAGCGTTATGCCACCCAAACATGACTATCATTGTCAGACTGAAGTTCTTTTCACAGCACTTTAATGTCTGTTGTTCGCAACGTCTGTTCCAGTGAACATTCACTGGTGAACACATTTCACACTACAGAACTTAGATCTCAGAGAGGACATTGGCGTTTCTCTCAGATCATGTCTTTCTTAGTGATCATCACTCTTGTGAATTTTGGGCTTTTGTATGCGATCTCCATTAACTGTTCATCTCTAGATGAATGAATAATTACTTAAACATCTTAAGTTAGAAAAACGGAGCCTAGACATAAAATCATGTTAAACATATTGACAGCTTCTTTGAAAAAATTTATGTACACTAAGCTTTAAATTACGATCGGTTAGAAACCCATATGCGTTAAATTTTTTTTCAGCGCTTCATAAATATTAAATTAAAACATTTTGACATCATTACTCAACAATTAGTTTGAATCCTACCAATAATTATGTCATTTTGCTGTGGGTATTCAGCAATTTCACACGGCATAGGCACCAATTCCGTGGGTGCTAGAGGCGTACCCTATGCCCTTGAGCAAGGCACTGAACTCCAAATTGCTCCCCAGGTGCCAAATGGCTGCCAACTCCTGCGGGTGTGTGTTTGTGTTTACTTCTCACTGCTTTGTATGTGCACTAAGATAGGATAAATGCAGAGAACAAATTCTGAGTATGGGTTACCATAAAAATTTTTTAATGAAAAGGATTTTATATAAAGCTAAAACAGTAGCAAAACTCGAGAGGTTGAAAATCTGAATGTGAGAACTTGTCATATCAATATTTGTAGTTGAAAGTTTAAATTTACACTAACAGCTCTGATGTGAAAAGCTGAATCTTTCAATTTGCACACAAAGACAATGTTCAAAACACAATGTTTTGTATTGGAAGATAGTTGATTAATAGTCACAAATGTGTAGAATGACATTCACACAAAGAAAATTACATACACAAATGTTTACAACATTTACTTTTGCACTTCAGCTTCGCTGCACAACGTCAAGTCGGTACTTACAAACTCTCAGATCTGGCAGTAAAAGTTCAAATCCTAGTGCTGTTGCTTTTGCTACTCCTTTTGCAGTATAAACATAATTTTCTGTAAAGTTGCTTTGTAACGATTTGTTTTGTAAAAAGCACTATACAAATAAACTTGAATTGAATTGAATATTCCTGTTGCAAAACTCACTTGTGTACTTGCATATGCAGATGTGAGAGAGCAGAGCCCGGGTGCAAATGAAAACATTTTATTGGTCAATGCCCGACCAATGCACAACACCAGCCATCACGTTTGCAAAGAAAGACATTTGTGTTTTATGCATATGAAACAGTTATTTGTAAAACACTGCAAACTGTTTTCACTGAATATCTTTAGCTTTGACAGGATTTTAAGACACTGCATTCATTTTGCCATTCAGGTATTATCTGGTAGACAAATAATGCTAAATATTTTATATGTTTAGCTACTGATTTACCTCCATAATTTTACCTATTTATGGAAATGTTTATGCAAATGTGGGGTTTGTTGTGTATCCGTCCTATTTACTGCATTTAATATATATATATATATATATATATATATATATATATATATATATATATATATATATAAAATCATTTTATGCATTTACTGATGTAACTCTGGCTTCAAATGTTTTATGAGGAGGCTTTTGCTACAGCTGTAGTCTCAATTTTAGACTTTTTATTAAAAACTTTTATGCTTTTTTTATTTATTTACACATTTGCACACCTGCTTTTAAATAAACATAATATTGGATACCAACTTTGTTTCTGTTTTACATCTTCATTGTGATTTTCCATGTGACTACTCAAGCTTTTGTGTGTTTCAAAGCCTGATTATTTTACCAAATGAGTTACTGAGACTCAATGACTATGTTATCTGCTAACAAAAGTTCAGACTTCATGGATTCAGTTTAGAGTTCAGATATATCATGGATAGGTCCGACCATGAACAGTAATGTTATCTATCAGTACGTGCTAACAACTACTAAGGCTAAGCTTAGGGTTTAATTAAGTATAAGAGGTTAGTTCCAGTGTAGATAAGATAGCCAATCCCATTCAAAGCACACACATAGCAGTGGGAGCAGTGGGCAGCCATTTATGCTGTGGCGCACGTGGAGCAGTTGGGGGTTCATTGCCCTGCTCAAGGGCACCTCAGTTATGGTATTGAGGTTGGAGAGATCGTTGTACATTCACTCCACACACCTACAATTCCCGCCAGCCCGAGGAAATATTTTCCCATTCATACTCTAATTCTGTCTGTCATGAAAATGACAAAAGTTTTAAAATTGTAATGTTTAAATTGATATCACAAGTATATCTCTGATTTAATTAACATATCCCATAAAAAATTCCCTGGAATGCACAAATAATATCTTGTTTATAAGTATATTATGATCATATACAGGTCTATACCTTCAGGAGGAAGAGTGTAGCGAGCATACTCTGGGAAATAATCTTCAAGTTTGGATTTTCCTGCCAGGATCTTTTCTGCCAGCATGTCCTGTTTGTTCAGAAATAAGATCACTGAGATGGTCCTTAAAAACCTGTTTGAAAACACAAAGTGAGACATGTCTTTATTTCTATATCCGCTGACATTTTTATTTAGAGATGTTCAGCTGCAGCTTTGAGCCATTCTTGAGATTGCACTTTAATATTTAAAGGTGCCACCTGTCATCTGACTTAAAAATAAAATGTATGCAATAATTAGGAATGGGTGCAATGAACAAAAACATCACAGTATGAAATTGTGTATCATGATATCATGATCATGACCATATAGGCATAGGCAGAGTTTGGACCAGATCCAATCATTTTTGCCAGAGCTATTAATAAAACATTTTCTCATTTTATTTGTATTATCTTATTATTTTAACGAGTAAGCTAAGTCTAAATTATTTAAGGTATAATGCATGATTAGCTGTGCATTAAACAATATTAATGCACCTTATGGAGGTAAAGAACCACATGATGCTAAGCAGTTGCATCTGCAAAGTGCATTAAAATGGTTTAATGGACAGCTACCCGAGCATTATTCCACTTATACCATGGTCATTTGCCAGCCTGGGGTGGTTCACTGTTTTGTAAAAAAAAAAAAAAATCCACACAGCTCTGTCCACTCTCTGAGAAATGGACTGATAATTTCCTTATTTTATGAAGCCCTCCTTCAGAAACAGGCATTGGGCACTTATTGGTTAGCTAGCCCAGTGTGCTGCGATTGGCTAAATCGCCTCTAGCATGTGTATAAATGTCCCGCCCCTCACCTGCATGTGCTCCAGTTGTTTTGAAAACAATGATGTAATTAATATCGGTTAGCAATTTGAGCCCGATTGAGAAGCAGATGATATTATTGAAAAGGATCGTGCAGAAAATGTACAAGCACAGCATTTAATATTTTTTGTTTGTTGTTGTCTCATACTTTTAGATACACTGTTATTTGTAAATGCTACTGCTTATGTCAGCTTTTAATATTTGCGTTTACCCTGATTAAAGCTTTAATAAAGTATGCCAACTGCATGCTCATCCATGTTTAACGCTTCTCATAGCGATGCAAAAATAAATGTATAATTGTAACCGTTTATTGATGAAGCAGAGCTGAATGAGAGAGAAAAAGAGAGAGATGCAGAAAAGGGGGACGTGAGGAACGGTTTTAGCAACTGCTGCTTTAGAACAGTGGTCCCCAACCTTTTAGCACCAAGGACCGGTTTATTGTCAGACAACATCTTCACGGACTGGGCTTTAAGGTGTGACGGATAAATGCACCAAAATAAAATGATGCGTCTGGGATAAAAACTGTGGTATATTGTAAATATAATAACAAACATGAATCCATCGTGTATTCGTATGCAACTTTATTAGCAGCGTCCTCGTAACATCACACCAACAACATAACATGGATAATATATAATGAGCGAGTACACCATGAATCCATTTTCCAAACCGTGTTTTTGTCTTATCCTAAATCACTAAGTTACACCTATAATAAGTGTTTATATTCTGACTATTTTAGTCAGGTTGGTTGGGGTCGGCAACGCTGCAGAGTAGCAGAGTACCTGCGTGACTCGCCATAGATGTAAACAGAGAGAAGTGGCTACAATTGTACTTCCGTCAGACGCGAGCGCCAAAAGTTACCGACTGCATCTGTAATGTAAGTTATTTATTCTTTCTTGTGCGGTACCAAATGACACACGGACTGGTACTGGTCCACGGCCCGGGGGTTGGGGACCGCTGCTTTAGAACATTGATTTTGAAATTTGTGAATCCATTAGAATCATTAGAAGACAGAATTGTGATTCATATATGAATAAATTTTTACATGCACCTCTAATTTTCTCTTCCTCTTCTCTAAAGCAACGCAGCATGGCCTCGCCCCCTTTGCTGCCTTTGCTGCCTGAGAGTGGGTTTTATCTGGGTTTGTTATGTCACGAACCAATGAAGAAACTCATTGTAGTCTCTACCAGCTGTTTTCGTAGGCATTACACTGCCAGAATTTCAAAGACGATATCTCCGTTTGCTTTGAAATTTCAGCTTAGTAACTTTACAGATATAAAAAAAAAAAAAAAAGTGAAATTGCAATTAACCACACCTTTAAAGGCTGTTTATGATGTTTTTTTTGTATCCATCTATATTTACTGCATTTAATATATATATATATATATATATATATATATATATATATATATATATATATATATATATATATATAACTCCTGTTTATATAAATAATCATTTTATGCATTTACTGATGTAACTCTGTAATGTAAATATTTTATGAGAAGGCTTTTGCTACAGCTGTAGTCTCAATTTTAGACTTTATATTAAACTTTTATGCTTTTTTTTTTTTTATTTACACATTTGCACACCTGCTTTTAAATAAACATCATATTGGATACCAACTTTGTTTCTGTTTTACATCTTTATTGTGATTTTCCATGTGACCACTCAAGCTTTTGTGTATTTCAAAGCCTGATTATTTTACCAAATGAGTTACTGAAACTCAATGACTCCGTTATCTGCTAACAAAAGTTCAGACTTCATGGATTCAGTTTAGAGTTCAGAAATATTGTGGATAGGTCTGACCATGAACAGTAATGTCATCTATTAGTATACTAAAAGTAACTCATTGTAGTCCCAACCAGCTGTTTTTGTAGGCATTAAACTGCCAGAATTTTAAAATATGATATCTCTGTTTGCATGTTTATGATGTTTGCAGTGCAACATTTAACAGGAGGGAGTAAAAATTACAGTTATTTTCATCAGTTACGACTTATTAGTTACCTACTTCAAATCAGATAAAGAGTTTGGTAAGACCAAATTTATTTGAATGAATTATAGCATTTATTTGAATGAATTATCGATTGATCCAGAGAGAGAGAGACAAACAAATGAAGCCATTTAGTTACTTCAAAAACAGCGATTTTACACCCTCCTTGCTGAGAAATATAATGTAGTGATCTTCACTCTCGCTCCCCTCTCTGTGTTTATGCGTGAGTGTTATGTGTGTGTGCGCATCAATTAAAGCAACTCATTAATATAGTATGGTGATTAAACTGACTTGGAACTACCCGTGCCAATCTGAATCGAGTATTCAAACAGACCATGCAATAATTTGGTAACACTTTAGAATACTGTTTCTTACTTACTACATAACTAATAAGGAACTAGATAAAAAAGTTTGTCAAGACCGAAAGCCTGACCAGAAAGTTTGAAAAGTTTGAAAAGTTTACAAAGTTTGAAAATGTGAAAAGTTTAAAAAGATTTAAGTTTAAGTTTAAAAAAGACATTGATTAACATATTGCTAGCAAGCAAGTGACTACCGTCATTAGCATGATTAGCAAAGTTGCTAGCATGTTGCTAGTATGATTAGCAAGTGACTAGCATGCACTTAGCATGATTAGCAAGGTATCTAGCATGTCGCTAGCATAATTAGCAAGTGACTAGCCATCTCGCTAGCATTATTAGGAAGTTACTAACATGTCTCTAGCATGTTTCTAGTATGATTAGTATGAGACTAACAAGTTGTTAGAATGATTAGCATTTTTCTAACATGATTAGCATGTGACTAGCATGTTTCTAGCATGATTAGCATGTTGCTAGCATGTCGCTAACACAATTAACAAGTGACTAGCCATGTAGCTAGCATGATTAGCAAGTTAGTAGCATGTCGCTAGCATGTTGTTAGCATGATTAGCATTTTTCTAGCATGACTAGCATGCGACTAGCATTTTGCTAGCATGTTTTTAGCATTATTAGCATGTTGCTATCATGTTTCTACCATGAATAGCATGTTGCTAACATGCTTCTAGCATGATTAGAATGTTGCTAGCCTGTTTCTAACATGAATAGCATGTTGTTAGCATGTTTCTAGTATGATTTTAGCATGTTTAGCATTAGACTAGCATGATTAACATGTTGCTAGTATGTTTGTAGCATGATTAGAATGTTTGTTAACATGTCGCTAGCATTTATCTAACATGATTAGCATGTTGCTAGCATGTTGCTAGCATGTTTCTAGCATTACTAGCATGCGACTAGCATGTTGCTAGCATGATTAGCATGTTGCTAGCAGGTTTCTAGCATTTGACTAGCATGTTGTTAGCATTATTTTAGCATGATTAGCATGATGCTAGCATGTTTCTAGCATGATTAGCATGTCGCTAGCATGTTTCTAGCATTATTAACATGTTGCTAGCATGTTGTTTACATGTTTGTGGCATGATTAACATGCGACTAACATGTTGCTAGCATGATTTAAGCATGATTAGCATGTTTCTAGCATGATTAACATGTTGCTAGCATGTTTCTAGCATGACTAACATGCGACTAGCATGATTTTAGCATGATTGGCATATTATTAGGATAGATAGATAGATAGATAGATAGATAGATAGATAGAAATAGTCAGATAGATAGATAGATAGATAGATGAGTTTGAATGAGTTTAAATTGATTAGCATCAAAGCTTGATTGAGTCTAATGGGATTTGGAGCTTGGGTCATCTGAACATCCTGTCAATGAAAGTCTATGGGATTTTTATGACTTTTTAATATAAATTTTTAAGATAACCATAACTCAAACCATATAGCACACCAAGTCAGATCAGTATGAAGGTCTGACCCGAGTTTAGAGTATGTAGCTTGAACGGTCTAGGAGGAGTTAGTGTCCAAAAATGTTGCGGTCAGAAAAATAAGAAAAAGAAGAAGAAGAAGAAGAAGAAGAAGAAGCATGATTTTAGCATGATTAACATGTTGCTATCATGTTTCTAGCATGATTAGCATTCGACTAGCATGATAAGCATGTTGCTAGAATGTTTATAGCATGATTAGCATTCGACTAGCATGTTGCTAGCATGATTTTAGCATGATTAGCATGTTGGTAGCATGTCGCTAGCATTTCTCTAGCATGATTAGCATGTTGCTAGCATGTTTCTAGCATTATTAGCATGAGACTAGCATGTTGCTAGAATGATTTTAGCATGATTAGCATGTTGTTAACATGTTTCTAACATGACTACCATGCGACAAGCATGGTTCTAGCATGATTAGCATGTTGTTAGCATGTTTCTAGCATGACTAGCATGTTCTAGCATGATTTTACCATGATTAGCATGTTGATAGCATGTTTCTAGCATGATTAGAATGTTTGCTAGCATGTTTTGCTAGCATTTATCTAACATGATTAACATGTTGCTAGCATTTTGTTAACATGTTTCTAGCATGACTAGCATGCGACTAGCATGTTGCTACCATGATTAACATGTTGTTATCATGTTTCTAGCATGACTAGCATGCGACTAGCATGTTGCTAGCATGATTTTAGCATGATTAGCATGTTGCTAGCATGTTTCTACCATGTGACTAACATGTTGCTAACATGATTTTAGCATGATTAGCATTATGCTAGCATGTTTCTAGCATGATTAACATTGCCCTAACATGTTTCTAGCAAGATTAACATGTTGCTAGCATGTTGTTTACATGTTTCTAACATGATTAACATGCGACTAACATGTTGCTAGCATGATTTTAGCATGATTTTAGCATGATTAGCATATTATTAGGATAGATAGATAGATAGATAGATAGATAGATAGAAATAATCAGATAGATAGATAGATAGATAGATTAGATGAGTTTGAATGAGTTTAAATTGATTAGCATCAAAGCTTGATTGAGTCTAATGGGATTTGGAGCTTGGGTCATCTGAACATCCTGTCAATGAAAGTCTATGGGATTTTTATGACTTTTTAATATAAATTTTTAAGAAAACCGTAACTCAAACCATATAGCACACCAAGTCAGAACAGTATGAAGGTCTGACCCGAGTTTGGAGTATGTAGCTTGAACGGTTTAGGAGGAGTTAGTGTCCAAAAATTTTGCGGCCAGAAAAAGAAGAAGAAGCAGAAGAAGAAGAAGAAGAAGAAGTTTAAATAGGATTTCAGTAAGTTGGCTTTCTCAAGCCAACTTAATTATTGAAGAACTAGCAGGTGATTATTCATTAACACTTAACTCACTACTGTTAACTACTAAGAAAGATGTGTTAACAAATCAGTATGTAATATAATTTTATGATTGTGTTAAGTAACAGTTAGCTAATCAGTAACTAATATATTCCGATACCTCCTGAAGAACTACTATTAAATATCTACTAGTTAAGGTTCAAGAAAAATAACTATGAAATAACTACTACTGAACAGTTATACGCAAATAATCACTATAATAATCAGGCTGTGGCCCACAAGTACTTGAGTAAAAGTACAGATACCCCAATAAAATATTACTCCAGTAAAATTATAAGTGGGCCTATTCATTTCGAAAATTACTTGAGTAAAAGGACAAGTATGAAGTACTACTACAGTAGCAATTTGTTACAGCCCACTTATTAGCTTACATTGGAAATGAAATATGGATTTTGTTTGCTTCTAAATGTTTAACTTTTGATTATGAAATGTTTGTTAAATTAGTTAAAATGTGGGCAGTATACATGTTAAAATTGAATGATATATGCTGTATTAAGAAATGTTCTCATCTGAAATAAACAGATTTTAGTCAAAATGATGTAGTTTATTATTATTTACTAATAGGGTCACTTTAGAATTCTATTTCAGGTTCTAACTAAGTCCTGCAGAATTATCTGATAATTCTTTATTAATTACTAATGGATTCTCAACATTTTCACTTCAAAATAGGCCTAATGTTTCAGGTTCAAAATAAGTCCTGCAGAATTATTTGATAATTATTAACTACTAATGGGTTCCCTATGTTTTCACTTTACTTCGCTGATAGGCAAAATGTGGTTTGAACTACATATGCAGCATGATTCAAAACCTATTTGTTTTAAGTTGAAATTCAGAGTATAACATACTGTTTCTGTCTTCTTCTTATTAATTTAGTAATCTCTCCAGTATTACATTCTTCAATGACTTCATAATCATTTGGTTCATGTCTTGGAGAGACAGCCACTGAACATTGGCTACCTATAGTTTATTTGTAGACGGAAACTAGCATTTATTAGTGCCCTGGATTAAATGATACATATGCCAGAAGATGTCATGGTTGCTCTTACAAATCTGAGCAATGCCATACAGCGTCAGAGGAATATGGAGGAGGTATCTGTCAGGTGGAGCTGGAAACAGGACTTAGACGCCCAAGAATTTAAATTTCAACTACCAGTCTAATAGTTTTTTTTTTTTTTTTTTATTGCAGATCTTCTTGGTATGTCTCGTGCTATGCTATTCAGGAGGATGACTGAAAACAATTTATCTGTATGTTTTCACTTTAGAATACTGTTTCAGGTTCAAAATAAGTCCTGCAGAATTATTTTATAATTGTTTATTAATTACAAATTGGATACCTGTATTTTCACTTTTCCTCAGGCTTTGCCTTACATACAGAAATTTAATCAATGGTAATGTGGTATATGCCCGATGGAAGCATATGGGTAGCATTATTCAATTTGGGATGTAATACGCAAAATGACAATGCAATATGTAAAATGGCAATGCATTTTTGTATTTACATTTACATTTTCCAATACATTTGTGCAACGTTTGGTGCAAAATGAAAATGAAAATTAAATTACATAATTTTCATTTGCCATTTCCTACACCAGTTTTAATATGTAAAATGAATATTAATTTTAACGCTTTATAAGTTGCAAAATTAAAATTAAAATGTATTACAGAAATGATTAGATATGTCTAACATGTTCAAGCAAAAACTGTGGCAAAATGATCATTTAAATGCTACTTTTCTTAAATGCATTAACACTCACAGGCAAGACACTTACGATTGCATTTTCATTCAATGACCCGCAATGAATGTAGCAAAATTCAATGTCCACATTTAAAATGCATTTCGAGCCGATCACGTCTCCGCCCCCTCCCGCCCTGTCAATCACTGCGTGAACAAGGCGGAGCTTACAGAAGGTCAAGAAACTCAAGTGAGAGAAAATGGACAAGATAGTTGGCCCGTGTACGTTTTGATCATTTCGGTTTATGGTTTCATTATTTCATTCGCACTTGTGGGCGGAGCTGAAACGCTGCTTTCATCTGATTGGTCGAATCTCTTCTCTTTCAGCTTGGTCTTTTTATTCTTTCAGGCAGAATAAGAGTCAGTGCGAGTGAAGCACTGTAATGTCTGAAACCACCGCTCACTGTTAATTAGCATAATATTTGAATCAGATGTAGCTGGGCACATAATTTGTGCTGCTGAGACCTGCAAGAGACCCCATTAAATTATTGTATGAATATTAATTTGTCCCACTAATAAATACAGTGCAAATAGTTCTGTCTCCTTGGATAACAGAATATAGTTAAATATAGATAAATATAGTTAAATTTATGAAATAAAATTAAATAGGATTTTTTGGGCAGGTAAGTCTGGCCAGTTATACAAGCAACACGAGTCTGAAGATCTGAGCTGAATTGGGTGAAACATTTAAGGTCTAGTCTGTGTCAATTACTCTCATAATAAATAATAATAATAATGTTAACTGTATTTTTCGGTATAAGTTGCATCAGTCCAAAAATACGCCATGACGAGGAAAAAAACATATATAAATTGCTCTGGACTATAAGTCGCATTTATTCAGGACCAAGAGAAAACATTACCGTCTACAGCCGCGAGAGGGCTCTCTGGGGTAGGCTACAGGAGCACTGAGCAGCATGAGCACTGAGCAGCATAGAGCCAATTTTACTATTTTTATTTAGAAATTTAACTATATTCATTTTTACAATTATTTATTAATGTCACACACACACTTATGACTTAAAAGATGAGAGTGGTAAATGTTACAGACATGGAACTGTTCAGTCTATTATTGATTTTTATTTCCACTTAACTTTTATCCAAAGAGAGAGAACTATTTGCACTGTATTTATCAGTGGGACAATATTCATATACTACAACCTAGAAATAATTTGCAGGTCTCGACAGCACAAAGTATGTGCCCAGCTACATCTGATTCAAATATTATGCTAATTAACAGTGAGTGGTGGTTTCAGACATTGCAGTACTTCACTCGCACTGACTCTTATTCTGCCTGAAAGAATAAAAAGACCGAGCTGAAGGCGGAGCGATTCGACCAATCAGATGAAAGCAGCGTTTCAGCTCCGCCCACAAGTGTGAATGAAATATTGAAGCCATAAACCAAAATGATCAAAACGTACCCGGACCATCTGTCTTGTATATGTTTTCTCACTTGTATCCTCTTCTTGAGATTTGAGTCTCTGACCTTCTGTAAGCCCCGCCTTGTTCACGCAGTGATTGACAGGGGGGGAGGGGGCGGAGATGTGATCGGCTCGAAATGCATTTTCAATGTGGACATTGAATTTTGCTACATTCATTGCGGGACATTAAATGAAAATGCAATTGTAAGTGTCTTGACTTTGAGTGTTAATGCATTTAAGAAAAATAGCATTTAAATGATCATTTTGCCACAGTTTTTGCTTGAACATGTTAGACATGTCTAATCATTTTGCAACTTATAAAGCGTTAAAATTAATATTCATTTTACATATTAAAACTGGTGTAGGAAATGGCAAATGAAAATTATGTAATTTAATTTTCATTTTCATTTTGCACCAAACGTTGCACAAATGTATTGGAAAATGTAAATGTAAAAACAGAAATGCATTGCCATTTTAAATATTGCATTGTCATTTTGCATATTACATCCCAAACTGAATAATGCTACCCATATGCTTCCATAGATGAGGCACAAATACAGTACTGTTTATAAAATATAAAAACTAAGGTAAGTTATCGCAAGGCACTGGAGTCATGGTGGGGTTCCTACTGGAAGCTGATTTCTTACAGAACACACTCACAAAACAACTCACTACACAGACAAAACCTCTATAAAATGTATTGCATTTATTAATATTGCATTTTCATACTACTACTACTACTACTGCTAATAACATTTATATGAAAGGGTCACAATTCAATGTTATTGTGTAAAACTGTTCATTAGTAGTTACTTCATAGTTATTTTTCTTGAACCCTAACTAATAGATAATTAATAGTAGTTCTTCAGGAGGTATGACAGAATACATTAGTTATTGATTAGCTAACTGTTACTTAACATAATCATAAAATCATATTACATACTGATTAGTTACATCTTCCTTAGATGTTTACAGTAGGGAGTTAAGTGTTAATGAATAATCACCTGTTAGTTCTTCAATAATTCCTTATTAGTTATGTAGTAAGTAAGAAAAAGTATTCTAAAGTGTTACCAATAATTTAAATGAATTTTTTTATACTTTAGTAATTCATGAATAGCAAAGTATTGAGGGAGTGGACTCTCTTCTCGTTCTATATGCTAAATAAACAAAATGTATTTTTGTTGTTGACACAGCAAAAGAGGCGGATTCTTCTACATTAGGTATACATTTTTATCCCACTCTTTGTATAGCTTACCAGTCATTGTTAATTGTACATTGTAAATGTATTTTAAATGAAGAAGAAATTATATAGGCTATAAATAATTGAAATGTAGAAAATATGGTATATGTATGGAGCCAGAATGATCTCAATAAAAATTCACACAAAAAACACGATGCACACATGCACAGCCAAATTCACACGCATGAAACGTAATTCACATGCATGAAATAAACATATATATTCACAAAAACTGATTCACATGCACAAAATAAAAATACATATTCATAAAATACATTTTACAAACGAAAAACAATTCACAAATGTACACTATGTATGAAAAGTTTTGAATGTTTAAAATTCATAAAGTGATGTGACATTCAGTTAAGTATGGTGACCCATACTCAGAATTTGTGCTCTGCATTTAACCCATCCAAAGTGCACACACACAGCAGTGAACACACACCTGGAGCAGTGGGCAGCCATTTATGCTGAGGGTGCCTGGGGAACAGTTCGGGGTTCGGTGCCTTGCTCAAGGGCACCTATGTCGTGGTATTGCCGGCCCAAGACTCGAACCCACAACCCAAGGGTTAGGAGTTAAACTCTCTAAACACAAGGCCACGACTTCGCTGAGTTTAACGTGACTTTGAATGTGCAAATCATCTTTTTTGTGTTTGAATCACCTTGGACTTGTGTGTGTGTTTTTTTTAGACTTTCCTGGCAGCGCGCTTCTCCAACGTGGGTCACTCGTACTCTTTAGCCAATCAGATGCGAGCTCACCATTCAATCAATCATAACCTGCCAAGAGCGCAGCAATCAAGGAGCTCAGCTTTGCACACCTTTTGCGCAATCTGACTTAATTACAACGGATATTAGGCTTGACATCATCAATCCAGCATGACGAACGAAGAACAGGATGCATGAGTAAGTTATTACTTTATTTCATAATGTTTCAGAAATTAATATTGCTAAAAAAAACACAGATAACCACTTTATCGTCTTTATAAATATTTCATTGTCTCATAAAACATTTGTCAATCAAGACAGTCAATTTTTTTATTTTAAAATGAATGCAATCACTCAGAATAGTAAAATAGCATGTTATTGACTATTGTCTTTACATTTTGAGTGTGATGAAATTATCATTCATTATGACTTTCTTAAATGGTGTTTGGTATGTCCGTTTGAACTTAAAGTTAAAGTAATAAATACTTAAAGCATCTTCACTGATAGGCACAATGTGGTTTGAACTACATATGCAGCGTGATTCAAAACCTATTTGTTTTAAGTTGAAATTCACAGTATAACACACTGTCTGTACATTGAAATACATGTTCATGTTGTAACAGTTTCAAAGTTACTTATGGTGTTATTCTACTACCCACCATTGGGGGACACTGTTGTTCCTTTATGCTAAGGTTAAATACAGGTGAGAAGTAGAAGAAGAGAGAACTGTTTGGTAAGAGGAAAGCATGGCTTCCCTCTGGTAACCTAACCCATACTGATGTCCTGATTGGGAAACGTACCGTTTTATGCTTGATCAAAGTAAGGTTATTTTTTTCAATGGTGGCTGAATAAATTGTATTTCATTGTTGGTGAGGTTTAATAATATTTAATTATTTTGTTTGTAGAAGGACTCCTTTTACCTACCCTTGTTTTGTACCCATGGTCCATTTTTCCATTTCATGGTACAGTACATGTTGGAAATAGAAAGGATAAATTTACCAGCTTTGCTTTGGGTCACCGAAATGGGATATACCTTGACGAGGATAAATGTTTTTCTGGAATTGCTGTGTGGAGTATTGAATTTGATCTGGACTGTTACCAAGGATTGAATAATTGGGTACATCTACATTGTCTAGAAGAGTTCCTCTTTCAACTATGGACTGTGTTATATAGCCTAAGTATTCCTGCATTCATTACATCCGATATTAAATGCGATATTGTATTTTTAATTGTTGGTTGAGTCATTTGTACTATTGGATTATGGTATGTTAATTTGTTCTGGGTTTATTATTGTGCATTTCACTGTTGTTGTTTTTTCATAATATATCTCTATGAAGAAAATCATTTTTTTTTGTTCTATTGTTTTTTTTTTTTGACATCAAACAGTTTAATGATTGTGAAAAGTTAGTATGTAGATCCCTCCCCAAATTACTTTCAGATTTATAGTAAACTTTTACCATAGAAGTACGAGTTTGTTAAATAATGGCGCCCGAACCGGGACCTACTAATTAACTTCACTCACTGATATTTTACTGTGTTTTGAGTCTTTATTCAGAATGACAAGCCATAATGCTCTGGGTGAGGATGGGGCCGTTCCTAGCCTAGATTTTGCATCGGAGTCCTTCAATGCTCACAGAGAACCGCTCAGAGAACTAATCAATACATTCAGTGATTTGTACCTGGACTCTGAGGAAGATGAGGAGGATCGCTCCAGTAAGGATCTGGATAATTTTCCTTTACCACCCCCTCCTCCACTTGAAGATGATAGAGAACTAGGACAAGCAATTGCCTCTGTTACACCTTTTAATGAACGACTGGATGAAAGAATAACGTCACTTGAAGGTCGAGTTGAAGACTGTCATCAGAGAGTGGATGAATATGTCTCTCAGGATGAGATGGAAATCAAATGTAAAGCCATCGAAGAGAGAATGCATTATTTTGTAGAACGGGAATGTGACAGAATTAAGAAAAAGCTTGAATTCTCCATACAAGATTTAGGAAGATCTGTGGTAGACTGTCTAAAAAGAAGAGATATCCAGCTTGATCAAAAATTTAAATCTCTTATGTCGAACATGTCTACTCCTAAACAACCCTGTCTAAGTTCCTCATTACCCACTTAGAGATAAAACTCTGGATTTGAAGCTCACTAGTCCCATAACAGTACATGAGTCGTCAATGCAATACAACCCTCCTGTAAAAATTGATTTTCCTGACTTTAGCAATACTCAAGATGAAGATCCCGTAAAGTTTATTGAAAGATGTGAAGAGCCTGTGAAAGATGGTGAAGATGTTCGTCCTCTTTCTGACCCTGAGATCCTGGCTGCCCTAACGACTGTATTGAAGGGAACAGCTAAAGATTGGTGGATGGCTGAAAGGAGGCATGTCAGAAATTGGAAGCAGTTTAAGGAAACTTTCTTACTCTCATTTCTGAGTGAAGATTATGAAGAAGTGGCTGCAAGAAAGTTATTAGAAAGGAAACAAGGAGTCAAGGAAAATATTCGAGACTTTGCCTTTCACTACCGTGCTTTGTGCATGAGATGGAAAAAGAAGATGACTGAAAGAGAAGTAGTACAAGCTATACTACGGAATTGTAATCCAAGGTTAGCAAGCCTGATGAGAGGTACTGTGAGAGATGTGGGGGAACTGGTAAAAATTGGCACACAGATAGAGCGAGATTTTGATGAGTCTAAAAGATACTGGAGTCAGGTGAATGGTGAAGAACAAAGGAGGACACAGACCTCTCGTGAACCTCAACGAAAACCTCATATAGCTAATACCAGAGCCGTGCAATCCACTCAAAATTCAACACGACCAGACATTAATACTGTTCATATTCCTATAGTTATAAGAGACAGATATTTCTCAGCCATGGTGGATACTGGTAGTACTTTATCCCTTATCCAGGAATCCTGTTGGAAGCAATTGTGTAACACAGAACCGTACCAGCAGTGCCAAGGACAGTCCTTCATGCTAGCCAATGGACAGAAGCAGGCAGCTTTGGGAAAGGTAAATTGGAGAGGTGAAATTCAAGGATTGCAAGTGGATCTGGCATTGTTCATTATGAGAGACACTGATTTGACTGTGCCAATCATTTTAGGCATGGATTTTCTACTGATGACGGGAATCGTGTTAGACTTCCAAAAAGCTCAGTACGTGTTGCCTTCTGCCATAGGAGATAAGTCCGATCTTTCTTTTTCGTTTTTGAACAATGATGTCTGTTCCAAAGTGCATTTTTAGGGCTCAAGCCCGAAGGGGCGAAGAGCCCTATTGTTCTTCTAAGGATTATTCTTCTTATTATTATTTTTTTTATTTTTTATTAAACCTTCCGGGGGTTTTTGGGGGCCTTAACATGCTCAAAAACTCATGAAAATTGGCACACACATTGGAATCTGCGGCCATCAGGACGCTGCAGAGGCTGGGACCCGGGCGTGGCACAGGGGCTCTACAGCGCCCCCTGGAACACTGTCAGAAATCATGAACCATAGCTCACACACACTTGCATATATTTATATGAAACTCGGTACACTTATAGATCTCATTGAGCCAAACAACTTTCACACTTTATGTCATAGGCTCCGCCCAACAGGAAGTCAGCTATTCAGGGCTGTTTAAAAAAAGCATGCTCTGGAATTTGAAATACTCCTCTGAGGTTTACAACCCGTTCGCCACGAAACTCGGTGAACATGATCTCAAGACATTGGGGATGAAAAATTGCGAGGGGATTTTTGATATCTCGAACGGTTTGCCCGTGGCGAGGCGTTGAAATTAGGGCAAAAAGTGAGAAACAGGAAATGCCTAATAACATCCACATACATTTCCTGAATTTGATCAAACTTCATCGGTTTGTTCGTTGTATGATACCGATCGTATATATGTGACTATTAAGAGTCAACGTTATAGCGCCACCAACTGGCAGCAGGAAGTGAGTGATTTTCAAAATGCTTTGAATTCAGCATCTTATTTTTACTCGATTTGCTTCAAACTTCATCAGAATAATGACAAAACATGGCCGATGTAAATCTTTTGTGGGGATATTGATATCTTATATATTGTTGCCATGGCAATGTGTCAAACTTGAATATTCTGTTATGGTGATTTTGAGGCAGATAACAACCTCAGATTTACATGAAACTCAAAACACATATCAGTATTCTTGATAGCTAGACAATGGAAAAAGCTTTTAAAAGGGCGTGGAAGAGGCACTCTATAGCGCCACCTTTTGTCAAAAGTGGGGGAGTTAGTTTTAGCTACAGACACCAAACTCGGTACAAAAATTGTTCTTATCAAGACGGACAACTTTCTAATTCACAGTCATCAGCTACGATCAACAGGAAGTCAGCTATTTTGATTTGAATGTGGATTTTTTTTTTACATTTAGCTGTGAATTAATGCATACTGCTCAGAGGATAGTAACACTATACACACCAAACTTTGTCTACATGATGCCAAAACATTTTAAACAACTTAAATTGCCAATGGATTTTGGATAGCTTGAACGGTTTTTTCGTGGTGATTTTTTTAAATGACAATAAAAATGGAATTATTAATTGTCCTGCATTTTTAAATTCCAAACACTTCAAAACCTTTTTTCAGACAGAAAAAAAAGTCATTCTGAGTAAATATGGATAGTTCACGACTTTACATCACTGTATGGATAACAGAAAATTAAAAAACTGTCAGACATCTTATCTCACTCTGTCCCTCTGTTTGAGTGTATGTGCTTCAGACTTCCATTGTCTGAGAGAAATAGCGCCCCTACAGGTTCAATTCCCGGACTTTTACTTTCACTTTTAAATCGGTTAAAAATACAAATAAATACTTATATTTAATTCACACTGACAAGCTAAACCAACATATCTGATTATTACCGGTTCAGGGCTCATGGATAAATTATATCTGGCCAGAGATACGTGAGAAACAGGAGAGATGAATCACCGCTGTGACCACGAGCGTCTGGAGTAAAGAGCTCAGAAAAAACGAATTTATTCCTGTTTTAAAGCTTTTAAAAATAAATTATTACAGCGATATCACACAATCAACCAATTAGAACACACCAAGAGCTAGATTCAGATGTTTTTGAACTGTTTGTGTGAAAATGAAATATTTGTGGCTGCCTATCTGAAATCACTGCCTCCGATCAGCGTGTACAGTGTCGAGCTCAAAACAAACGAATGTATTCTTGTTTAAATAAAATATTACCACAAATGCACACAATAAACCCATTGTAACACTACAAGAGATAAATGCAGGTGTTTGTGACCCGTTTAAGTTTGAAAGACTATTTGAAAGCGCGACTGGCAGAATAACATATCTCTCGAGCTGCAGGATTCTGTCTTTCGTCGTAAGAACGAACACATCAAGGACAAGATTATTTCAAAATACATAATAGCTTGGCGAATATAAACGAAAACAGCCACGTGAACATAAACTGTTGAGAAATATATCTGAAGTGGATCTACTGGATTTTAATATTAAGTGACCGCATATACCAGCTGCTTCTGTCTTCAATTTTAATCTATATAAAAAATGAAATTCATTCATCTTGGCTGCTTTTTTAATGTGTGTACGTATTTATTTATTTATTTATTATTTTGCTCTAACAAGAATTAATTTATATTTAATTAAATCAATTACATTTTATTTTACATTTGATTTGTCCATTTCTGCATCTAAACGCCTAAAAACATAAAACATGCTCTATTATGCTATTGTTAGCAATTTCTTTATCGTCCAATTTATCTGGTGTACACACTTTTATTTTCATAATAAACTTGTTAGTTAGATTATACACAGTTACAGTGGTCTATAATAAATATTAACAAGTTTTATTCAAGCTGTTTAGAATGATTGCAGTAGGCTATTTTTTTTAAAATATAAAAAAAAAATTAATAAATAAAAAACATTGGAAAACAACAACTGTTGTACTTTTTTATACATTTTGTATAATTTCATAGTTTATGCATTATAGTTATAAAAACTAATAAACTTAGCCACTCACATAGAAATCTTAGGCCTTATCCTTTTCTGACAGTTTTAGGGATTTTTAAAAATCCTAAAAAACCTTATTTGTGCTGCAAATAATAATTTCAAACTCAAAAAGTAAATAGTCAGTTCATGCTTTATAAAGCCTTGTCCCAATATTAATAGTCAGTAGTAAGCAGTTTATAAATACAGCTATAAATAGCTTGTTTTTGGTTTATAAGCACATTTATTAAAAAGGAGAGTAAAGGGTCAGTTATCTTCCTATGAAAAATAAAAGATAAAAATAAACAAACAACAACACAGATTGATACAGAACTCAGAAATTTTATTGTGGATTTATGATAAAATCAGCCTGTAAATGAATTCATACTCCTCCAAGAAGACACAAGTAGTTCACACCAAACTTTTTTTTTAACATGAAGCCAATATACTGAAAATGTTAAATTGTGAATGGGTTTAGGATACCTTAAATGGTGTGGCCATAGCGATTTATTAAAGTAACATAAAAAAATACAATAGTTATTTTACTATATCTTTAAAATTTTTCATTCCAAACTCTTCATAATTTTTTATATACGTAGAAGTCATCATTTGAAGGAAGCACAGTAAGTTTCATAGCTTTATCATTTTCAAGAGCCAGCATAAAATTAAAACTATCATAACTTATAAATGAAGCTTGCAATTCTTAGTACCAATAATGGCCACCAGATGGAGCTATAGGATTACTTTTAAATAATTATTGTAGAAACAAGTATAATTTAAATCATTTATAGAAATCTTTCAAAGAAAAATAATATGTATTTTATGTATTTTACTGATAAAATGACCCTCACTTAATTAGAATAACAAGCTGAAGTATTGTGAACTGTATATTAAGAATAATTCTTTATAGGCTTTATGGATAGATATGTTTTTAGTGACTCTTGAAGGATCAGCACCACATCCTCTTTTACCACTGTTTAAAGAATTTATCTTACAGAACAGATGCGAATTAATTTTTGTATAGCTTGAATGGTTTTGTTGTGGTGATTTTTTGAAATAACAGTAAAAAAGTAACCAGTAAATGTCTTTTATTTTTTTTAAAGTGCAGCTTCTAAACACGTCAAAAAAATGTACACATAGAAGACAAGTCATTCTGAGGAAACATGCATAGTTTCATGACTATACAACACTATATGGATGATAGAAAATTAAAAAACTATCATACATCTGATGTCACTCTGTCCCTCTGTCACTGTGGGTAGTGTGTCTGTGTGTGTGTGTGTGTGTGTGTGTGTGTGTGTGTGTGTGTGTGTGTGTGTGTTAAGTGAATTAGGTGTGAAACTATCAGGGAGCATTTAGTCTCCAGCGCCAACATTTTACAGAACTGCCACTTTCCTGGAGTCTCAGAATTACAATGTGTCAGGTTCTGAGAGATCTAAGATTCCAAAAAAGTATTTAATTAGAATACCATGAAGTATTGTGAAATGCTATATATTAAGTCTTTATATATAGGCTTTATGAACAGATTAGAGTGACTTGTGAAGGACCAGCACCACCTCCTCTTGTTCGATGGTTTGAGGAATATATCTTCCAGAATCCATGATTAAGATTTAGGAGCTCATTTTTATTCCACCTCCTTTCCTGAAAGTCTGTCTTGCAGAATTGACTAAAAATTAATCTTCACATTAATTCCTAATTATTTAGCAATTCTTTTTGTCAGTTCTTCTTGACCTGTTTTTTTCTTCTTCTTTTCTGACCTCATGACCCAGTCAGCATTTTTTGTACAATGGTCAAGTCTTAACTTATCCATTTCTGTATTGCATTTGTGTTTGATATTTCTCATGGATATTTCATAATTTTCGACTTTACAGTTTGAGTTAAAACTCTTTTTTAGCGCATTTCATCTGTAAAAGAAAACATGCCTAATAATTCTGCACATATGAATATAAGGAGTTTTTCTCTTCCAGCTTTCCTGGACTATTGTATAGCACTCATAAATTATTAAATAAAAAATAATGGTAGTTATTAAGATTGATATGGTTTGGAATTGGTAAAATGTGCTTGGAAAAAAATCACAATAAAACAATGTTTTAATGTTTAAGTTTGGAATATTAACTGACGTGAATGAATGCTATATAAATATTGTTCATGTTAACATAATGTTTATGAATGGAATCTTATTGTAAAGTGTTACTAAAGTTATATACAGTATTGTTCAAAATAATAGCAGTACAATGTGACTAACCAGAATAATCAAGGTTTTTAGTATATTTTTTATTGCTACGTGGCAAACAAGTTACCAGTAGGTTCAGTAGATTGTCAGAAAACAAATGAGACCCAGCATTCATGATATGCACGCTCTTAAGGCTGTGCAATTGGGCAATTAGTTGAAAGGGGTGTGTTCAAAAAAATAGCAGTGTCTACCTTTGACTGTACAAACTCAAAACTATTTTGTACAAACATTTTTTTTTCTGGGATTTAGCAATCCTGTGAATCACTAAACTAATATTTAGTTGTATGACCACAGTTTTTTAAAACTGCTTGACATCTGTGTGGCATGGAGTCAACCAACTTGTGGCACCTCTCAGCTGTTATTCCACTCCATGATTCTTTAACAAAATTCCACAATTCATTCACATTTCTTGGTTTTGCTTCAGAAACAGCATTTTTGATATCACCCCACAAGTTCTCAATTGGATTAAGGTCTGGAGATTGGGCTGGCCACTCCATAACATTAATTTTGTTGGTTTGGAACCAAGACTTTGCCCGTTTACTAGTGTGTTTTGGGTCATTGTCTTGTTGAAACAACCATTTCAAGGGCATGTCCTCTTCAGCATAGGGCAACATGACCTCTTCAAGTATTTTAACATATGCAAACTGATCCATGATCCCTGGTATGCGATAAATAGGCCCAACACCATAGTAGGAGAAACATGCCCATATCATGATGCTTGCACCTCCATGCTTCACTGTCTTCACTGTGTACTGTGGCTTGAATTCAGAGTTTGGGGGTCGTCTCACAAACTGCCTGTGGCCCTTGGACCCAAAAAGAACAATTTTACTCTCATCAGTCCACAAAATGTTCCTCCATTTCTCTTTAGGCCAGTTGATGTGTTCTTTGGCAAATTGTAACCTCTTCTGCACATGCCTTTTTTTTAACAGAGGGACTTTGCGGGGGATTCTTGAAAATAGATTAGCTTCACACAGACGTCTTCTAACGGTCACAGTACTTACAGGTAACTCCAGACTGTCTTTGATCATCCTGGAGGTGATCATTGGCTGAGCCTTTGCCATTCTGGTTATTCTTCTATCCATTTTGATGGTTGTCTTCCGTTTTCTTCCACGTCTCTCTGGTTTTGCTCTCCATTTTAAGGCATTGGAGATCATTTTAGCTGAACAGCCTATCATTTTTTGCACCTCTTTATAGGTTTTCCCCTCTCTAATCAACTTTTTAATCAAAGTACGCTGTTCTTCTGAACAATGTCTTGAATGACCCATTTTCCTCAGCTTTCAAATGCATGTTCAACAAGTGTTGGCTTCATCCTTAAATAGGGGCCACCTGATTCACACCTGTTTCTTCACAAAATTGATGACCTCAGTGATTGAATGCCACACTGCTATTTTTTTGAACACACCCCTTTCAACTAATTCAACTAATTGCCCAATTGCACAGCCTTAAGAGCGTGCATATCATGAATGCTGGGTCTCATTTGTTTTCTGAGAATCTACTGAACCTACTGGTAACTTGTTTGCCACGTAGCAATAAAAAAATATACGAAAAACCTTGATTATTCTGGTTAGTCACATTGTACTGCTATTATTTTGAACAATACTGTATATATATATTGTTCTGTGAATGTGATTTTAAAGTCTAGATAATTCGGATTAACCCTTTAACTGCCATATCCTTTAAAACCTCAATGCCAGAGGGATTTTGTAAATGCATGTGCCCGCTGGGCACAGTTTACCTGATGCCACCGGGGTGGCGATGGCATTGGTGGCTTGAGCCCGCCATCGCTGCTTGCAGCTATATTTTTATCTTGGGATACCAAATTTTCCAGTTACTGATGCCACCTTCCAGACTGTTCAGCAACTTGTTAAAAAAGCTGATACTCAACCCTGGATTAAAAGGAATCTAGAAAAGGTTATGTTAGACTGGCCAACTGTTTGTACCCATGACATCGGACATACAAACTTGATAAAACACCGCATTATTACCACCAATGAAATCCCAGTCAGGAAAAGAGCCTACAAAGTTTCTAGGTATAAGCAGCAGTTCATAGGTACCGAAATCAAAGAGTTGTTAGCCAAAGAAATCATATGTCCTTCAATCTCTCCTTGGGCCTCTCCTGTGGTAATCGTTCCAAAGAAAGACGGTGGATCAAGATTCTGTATTGACTATCGAGGACTGAATATGAAGACACATCTTGATGCTTACCCCATGCCACAAATTCCAGACATTTTAGAATCACTACATGGAGCTGCTGTGTTTACCACACTTGACCTTAAAAGTGGCTATTGGCAAATGGAGATGGAAGCAGATAGTATCCAGAAAACAGCATTTGTGACGTCCTCAGGGCTCTTTGAATTCTTACGCCTTCCTTTTTGGATTGAAAAACTCTGCTGCTTCATTCCAAAGATTGATGGAACATGTACTCCGAGATTTAAGAGGAAAATGTTGTCTGGTATACATAGACGATGTGGTGGTGTATTCTCGGAATGAAATGGAGCATCTTCAACATTTAAACCAGGTCTTCAAATGTCTACAGGATGCTGGCCTCACTCTCAATCTGAAAAAATGTAACTTCATCCAAAGAGAACTGACTTTTCTTGGTCACATTGTTTCAGCGGAAGGAGTAAAAACTGATCCAGCAAAGATAGCTGGTGTCCAGGATTTTCCGACACCCCAATCGATTAAGGATGTTCAGCGTTTCTTGGGTTTGGCAGGGTGGTACCACAGGTTTATCCCAAATTTCTCAGCAAAAGCTGCACCTTTACATGCTCTTAAACAAAAGAAAGCTTCATGGATTTGGACTGAGCAATGTCAGCGTGCCTTTGAGATAATAAAGAGAGACCTTACACAAACACCTGTGCTAACCCCTCCAAATTTCAATAAGACATTCAAGGTACAGACCGATGCTAGTGAAATTGGATTGGGGGCTGTATTAACCCAGGAAATAGAAGGAGAGGAACATGTGGTATCCTATGCTTCTAGGCTATTAAGCCTATTCGGTTTCAGAGAAAGAGTGTTTGGCTGTCGTATGGGCTGTTGAGAAATGGAGACATTACTTGGAAGGGCAACCTTTTGAAGTCGTCACGGATCATGCAGCTCTCACATGGGTTTTTCAGCATCCTAAACCAAATTCTCGGCTCACACGGTGGACCATACGTCTGCAAGGCTTTCAGTTCACAGTTAAATACAGAAAAGGTATATGTAATGTTGTAGCGGATGTGTTGTCCAGAAACCAAGAACATCCAGGATCATCAGAGCTGCTGGCTGTAGTTAAAGCTGCCAAGTTGACTGCTTGTCCAACAAATTTACCTGCAGATCTTGATCAGATCACTATTGAACAACAAAATGATTTGGAAATCCAGGAGCTATGTAAAAAGGCTAGCTCACAAACTTCTCAGGACCTTTCAAGAGTACATTACTTACTCAAGAATGGAGTACTGTTCCGCAGTGTACCTGATGGAAATAAGGGACAGAAAATACAGCTTATCATACCAAGGTGTTTTCATAAAAAGTTCTTGCAATATGTACATGATAACCCATTAAGCGGTCATCTTGGAAGATTAAAAACCCTTCTTCGACTTCTGGACATAGCCTATTGGACAAATGTGAGAACTGCCGTGTGGAAGTACTGTAAAGAGTGTCAACCATGTCAAAAGTATAAACCTGTGTTAACCAAGTTATCTGGATATCTACAGTCCACACCAGTAGTCGAACCCGGTTATATGCTTGGAGTTGATCTGATGGGTCCTTTCCCAAAGAGTGTCAAACAAAATGAACATCTCTTAGTTATTGTTGACTACTGTTCCAAGTGGGTGGAGTTATTCCCTTTGAGAGTGGCGAAAGCTCCCCAAATAGCCAGAATCCTAGTAGAGGAAATCTTTACTCGATGGGGCACCCCTGCTTATTTAGTGTCGGATCGCGGAGCTCAGTTTACTTCACAGCTACTTTCCTTAATTTGCAAACAATGGGGAGGGGGAGTAACACAAAAATTGACTACAGCCTATCACCCCCAAACGAATATGACAGAATGGATCAATCGCAACCTAAAGACAATGATTGCTTCATATGTGGGAGATCAGCATCGCCAGTGGGATCAGTGGTTACCCGAATTTAGGTTTGCAATCGATACTACGTTCCAGGAGAGCACAGGATTCACGCCAGCCAAAGTAGCTCTGGGGCGGAAATTAAAGGGACCGTTAGAGAGAGCTTTACATCGACCTCCGGATCCTTGTAGTCCTGCCTATAGTGTGGTGGAAAGACAAGAACACCTCATGGACCTTGTGAAGAAAAATGTGGAACGAGCTCAACATAGACAAAAATATTACTATGACTTGCGACGCAAGTATAGTAAATTTCAGGTGGGCGATGTAGTCTGGGTCCGGTCTCACCCTTTATCCAGAGCTGAAGCAGGCTTTATGGCTAAATTAGCCGCAAAGTGGAAGGGTCCAGCTGAGATTGTCAAATGTCTTGGTCCTGTCAACTATTCTGTTTCTTTCCTTAATGATTCTGAAAATGTTGAGACTCATCATGTGCAGAATTTGAAAACTTGTTATGGTTATGACAAGTCTCTTTATGATCAGTGGGGTATGTAACAGTTTCAAAGTTACTTATGGTGTTATTCCACTACCTACCATTGGGGGACACTGTTGTTCCTTTATGCTAAGGTTAAATACAGGTGAGAAGTAGAAGAAGAGAGAGCTGTTTGGTAAGAGGAAAGCATGGCTTCCCTCTGGTAACCTAACCCATACTGATTGTCCTGATTGGGAAACGTACCGTTTTATGCTTGATCAAAGTAAGGTTATTTTTTTCAATGGTGGCTGAATAAATTGTATTTCATTGTTGGTGAGGTTTATAATGTTTAATTATTTTGTTTGCAGAAGGACTCCTTTTACCTACCCTTGTTTTGTACCCATGGTCCATTTTTCCATTTCATGGTACATGTCGGAAATAGAAAGGATAAATTTACCAGCTTTGCTTTGGGTCACCGAAATGGGATCTACCTTGAAGAGGATAAGAAATGTTTTCTGCTTTAGTCTGGAATTGCTGTGTGGAGTATTGAATTTGATCTGGACTGTTACCAAGGATTGAATAATTGGGTACATCTACATTGTCTAGAAGAGTTCCTCTTTCAACTATGGACTGTGTTATATAGCCTAAGTATTCCTGCATTCATTACAATGACTATGCATTTTGTATTTTTAATTGTTGGTTGAGTCATTTGTACTATTGGATTATGGTATGTTAATTTGTTTTGGGTTTATTATTGTGCATTTCACTGTTGTTGTTTTTTCATAATATATCTCTATGAAGAAAATCTATTTTTTTTGTTCTATTGTTTTTTTTTTGACATCAAACAGTTTAATGATTGTGAAAAGTTAGTATGTAGATCCCTCCCCAGATTACTTTCAGATTTATAGTAAACTTTTACCATAGAAGTACGAGTTTGTTATAATGTCTTGGAGAGACAGCCACTGAACATTGACTACCTATAGTTTATTTGTAGATGGGAACTAGTATTTATTAGTGCCCTGGATTAAATTATACATATGGCAGAAGATGTCATGGTTGCTCTTACAAATCTGAGCAACGCCATACAGCGTCAGAGGGATATGGAGGAGGTATCTGTCAGGTGGAGCTGGAAACAGGACTTAGACGCCCAAGAATTTCAATTTCAACTACCAGTCTAATAGTTTTTTTTTTTATTGCAGATCTTCTTGGTATGTCTCGTGCCATGCTATTCAGGAGGATGACTGAAAACAATTTATCTGTGAGAGCTTTGTACAGCACACATACAGATGAAGAGCTTGATGTCCTTGTCACAGAGGTTAAGAACTGCATGCCAGACGAGGGATATCATATGGTTTGAGGGGCACAGGGGAACCGCGTACAGTTTGATAGGGTGTGTGCATCGTGTAGATGGTGTCGGTGTTCTCTCCAGGATGACCAACCTGCAATGTTTTGTTCTTAGAACATACTGTGTGCACGTAGACACCAACCATAAACTCATCAGGTATGTCTGCAAACCGTTTCTTCTTTTTTTTTCTATTTTGTATAAATTCATATTTCTAAAATAACACACCTATAAATAGTTAATTTATAATGTTTTGATTTCTTGGTTTTGAACCATCTGTTTTGTTTGACTTGGCCTCTATGAAATTATACTGAGACTTGACACCTCTTAAATAGCCAGATGCTGTGAACAAAATGCTCTTTTTGGGTGTTGGGGAAGGTCTTTTTTTGTGTGTGTGTGTATGTGTGTGTATATATATATATATATATAATATTATTATTATTATTATTATTATTATTATTATTTTTATTATTATTATTTTTTTTTTACAGGTACAACTTGGTCATCTTTGGTGGAATAGATGGTTATTCAAGAAAGGTAAAACTTGTTTAAATGTTTGTTATACATCCAGGGCACTAATAAACACTAGTTCCTTTCTGAAAAAATAAACTGTAGGTAGTCAATGTTCAGTGGCTGTCTCCCCAAGACATGAACCAAAAGATCATGAAGTCATTGAAGAATGTAATGCTGGAGAGATTCCTAAATTAATAATAAGAAGAGATGTATTTCAATGTACAGACAGTATGTTATACCGTGCATTTCAACTTAAAGAGCCAGTAAGATGAAAATTCTAAGCTTCCTATCACTGTTTATAAGTCCTGTACAATAGGTTTAAATCAATCCAAGGTTAAAAAACATTGTCATTTTGTCAAAATATCATTTTAAAATTACCTAAATTCTCAAAGATCCCCAAACGGTTCAGTTTCCTTAAACCCCACCTTTCGGTAGCATACTGTGTTCTGACTGGTCAACTGACATAGTCAGGTTTGATTGGTTGTTCCGCACACAACTTCATGGTAAACAATGCGTTAGCATCTCTTTGGGGTGAATTATGTTATTCCTCTCATCGTAAAGCAAACAGTAAAATAAAAAACTCTGTGTGGGTGTATTCAAGCCGCGCGCTTCAGTTTGAATCTGAATAGCGCGTTCAGCGCGGGGGCGTGGTCACATTAGATATAATGAAGGGAGACGTGAAAAACGGACATCGCGTTGTTTTCATATGGATTACTTTATCACAGAATATCTGTTAGCAGCACTTACTCAGTTTTAAAGAAGACTTCTATAGATATCTCTCTCATGTCTCTTCGTTGAGTATTCACGGAGTTACACTTCATTTTAATGACGTGTTTGTAAATGAAGATCAGCGCACAGAAAGGCTGCAGACAGCACACATACTGATAAGACACTCGGGAGTAAACAAACACAACTTCATAATCATACTTCGTGTTGTGATTTGGAGATGCTTGTTGGTCTAAATAAAGTTGGTAATGAACCCTCTTTTATGGCCAAACGCTTTGAAAATCCCGCCTTGTACTCACCGAGATTAGAAAAGCAGTCATCAGTGAAATGTTGTGAACACAACAAAAGGAATTTGTTGTACTGCTCTGGTATTGTGGTAAAAATTAATTTTAGCCATTGGTTCTTCTGATCTTCATTCTTTGGCAGTAAAAAATAAAACCAGCTTGCCTTTACAATTAAAATCACACTGTCTCCTCGACATGATGCTATCACACCAACCAGAGCGTCTGTATGGGGGGGTGGGGCAGGTCAGAGTTCCGTTTCTCCCAAGACGGTAGGCGGAGATTATTATGCAAAGTGTTCCTAGTGACGTACATAGAGATGGGAAAAAGATTTGAAATCTATAACGACTCGTTTCAGCGATTCAGAGTCGACTCCTTACTTTAGAAGCCAATAACTTTATAAATCGTGTACTTTTTGGTTTAATTACTTTGCACATTGTTTACACTGATGGACAGCTACATCATACACTGTAATACAGGTAACTTTTGATTTCCCATCTGTGTGGCTCTTTAAAAAAAAAAAAAAAAAAAAAAAGGTTTTGAATCATGCTGCATATGTTGTTCAAACCACCTTTTGTCTATCAGTTAAGTACAAAAGATGTGCAAAGCTGAGACCCTTGAGTGCTGTTGTTTTGCCGGGTCATGATTGGTTGAATGCTGAGCTCACATCTGATTGGCTAAAGAGTATGGGTAACCCATGATTGTGCTGCCAGGAAAGTATAAAAAGACTTACATGCAAATCAAAGGCGATTCAAACACAAAAAAGATGATTTGCAGATTCACAGTCACGATAAACTCATGAATTTTAAACATTCAAAAATTTTCGGAAATAGTTGAATTGTGTTTTTCGTTTGTGAAAGGTATTTTATGAATATATATTTTTATTTTGTTCATGTGAATCAGTTTTTGGTAAATATATATATATATATATATATATATACATAGTACAGATCAAAAGTTTGGACACACCTTCTCATTCAAAGAGTTTTCTTTATTTTCATGACTATGAAAATTGTAGATTCACACTGAAGGCATCAAAACTATGAATCAACACATGTGGAATTATATATTTACATATATATATATATATATATATATATACATACATATATATACATACATACATACATAACAAAAAAGTGTGAAATAACTGAAAATATGTCATATTCTATGTTCTTTAAAGTAGCCACCTTTTGCTTTGATTACTCTTGTGCAAAGCAGTATATATATATATATATATATATATATATATATATATATATATATATATATATATATATATATATATATATATATATATATATATATAATATCTTTTTTGTTTTGTTCACGTGAATTACGTTTCATGTGTGTGAATTTGGCTGCACGTGTGTGCATCGTGTTTTTTTGCATGATCATTCTGGCTCCATATATATGGCCATTCTACAGAATTGGTTCAAAGTCAGAGTTAAAAACATCTTGGAAAAAAAAGTTTGTATTTATATTTTCTGAAAGTTTTGGAATAATTATTCTCTACCCAAATTTGTCACTATAATGTATATTGTTATTAGAAAGGTTATATTGACCTATTAATATTTTCTATTAATTAAATATTAATTAATTTTCTTTGTTAAAGTCAAAAAGTTGATCATACGGACTACAAAGTTAAGGATTCATTAGTCTGAATATACATTAGGGCCTAAAGTACTGATACGATTTTACTGAAACAATTTCCCAGTACAAGGGTCGCATTTGCAGCAACCATGTGTACTAGGACGTGACATAAGGTGGTTAACAGTGATGTAATTTGTTCGTGGCATTCAACAACTTTAACAATGAAGAATAACGTTTACAACAGGAGGATGAAGGATGTGTTTTTGTTGTGTCTCACAATAATGGACATGGAATGTCCGACGTGTGTGTGAAGCAATTGAAAGAACGGAAAGGAAGATTAAGAATCTCCAATGACAATAGGGAGTGCTACATTTGCTACAAGTGCCTGCACTTCAGCGTTGGTATATTTATTGCTGTTCATCATACTTGCGTTACATTACATTAAGTCATTTAGCAAATGCTTTTATCCAAAGCGACTTACTAATGAGGACAATGGAAGCAATCAAAAACAACAAAAGCGCAATGATATATAAGTGCTATAAGTATCAGTTAGCTTAAACGCAGTACAAGTAGCAACGGCTTTTAAATAATATAATAAATAAAAAGAAAACAGACAGAATAGAAAAAAGAATAGAGCAAGCTAGTGTAATGGTCCGTGTATATTTTGGTCATTTGATTTTCTATTTAAAAATAAATAAAGATAAATGAGAAACGGTTTGATTTTCGTTTTGTTTAAGAATGTAGCTGGATTTTCGTATTTTTGTTTGTGGGTAAAGAATGAGATTTTGCCTTAATATTTGTTTGAATGTGTGGGCGGCGCCCCTTTCATCCCTTCTGTACTGCACCTACAAGCGGCAACCGCAAGCTCAGTTCATTTTCACCAGGAGAGAAGCGGCAGACAGCAGAGTTTATTAATCCTGCGGATTCTTTGCTAGTGTTGCTTGCAAGCTTTACACACACACACACACACACACACACATATATATATATGGTGGGCCGCGGTGGTATTGCAGGTGGGCCGCCAATTATTTTCTGTTCATTTCCAGTCCATTCTAGGGCTGTGCGATTAAAAGAAAACGTCCTAAAATCACGATTTGAGCGTGCGCATATGCCTAACTCCAGGTTCACACACTGTCTGTGATGCGCTTTTTTTCTGAGCCAATGTTGACGGATCAGAGCGTTCTCACTGCGGTAAAAGGCTAGAAATAAAAACGTGCGAAAATAATTCATGTCTAGCACATGAGCATAGAGTGAATTTGTTAAGTGAACAGGATGCAGCTTAAGTGAGAGGAGACACGTTTTAAGTGTGCACACTCTCTCCTCGCAAAGCAGCGTGTATCTGAGCAAGCACGACCGGTTTTGTGACAGAGCAAAGGAAATCTGCTGCAAACAGAGAGATTCGCACTCGTGCATTATTTTAATGTGCTTTCGCGTTATATTTATGCGCTCTCACTGCTGACCGCATACATATACTGTATACACACTGCAAACACCTGAGGCACCGCTGCAATTAATGAGCTCTATGAACAATGCATGGCAAAAAAGAAAAAAAAGTCCCTGTATACAGGATTTTTTTTTTTTTTTGCCACAAGCCTATACATTTTTTTACATCTTCACTATAGTGATAATTTTGACTTATGTCTGTTCTAGAGATGTTACAACTTTTTGATAAAGCTCTGATTGGTTTTCTTTTGGAAATATGTTTCAAGTTAATCCTGAATCCATTTATGACTGTAAAAGCACAATTGCAAAATTGATCAAAAAAATCGTTTTTTCCATATCGCACAGCCCTAGTTTATTCAATAAATATAGTTTAAAATCTAGCTTCTGAGTACTAAGTTATTAACCCAACAATAGCGGGGTCAGTTAATTTTTTTGAAGTGGGCCGCGCAAACATATGTGTTTGGTTGTGTGGGCCGCGAGTTGAAAAAGGTTGGGAACCACTGGCCTAACATGTTTTCATTTGCTATTACAAACAATATCAACTGAAGCTTTATCTTGTAGAGTGTAGTCTGCTACACTTCTCCGATCGGCGGATGCCGATCCACAGCTTCCATCCCGATAACAAGAGGAAAGAGCTTCAGCTCCGTCAGTTTGGGTCGTAAGACACCCTGAATAACATTAAAACCTTACAAAACTCAACAGGATGTGCTTTCTGTCATCTCGGTCTACATTAACTTCTTTATGAAACGTCAGAAATGAACCAGGCTCATGCATCAGATGAACCGTAGCTGGACAGGTCTACTTTTAAAATAATCAATTTAAATAGAAAAATAATAATAATAATTTTATATTTAGGCCTATGTAATTCAAATGAAACCAATGAGAGGTGCGGTGTTTCCTGTCTGAACTCATTATCTGTAACGATGTCACACCGTCACTATATTCATACGGTCATCTACAGAATTCGTGAATTCAGTTCATAATTCTAAGTAGCCTATAGCCTATAATTAAAACATTTAAAGTAGACTAATTATGGGGAAAAC